>NW_026862574.1:0-109890 GCF_026571515.1 Ruditapes philippinarum
GATCCTTACAAAGTAATTCAAACACGAACTATAGAGGTTATCGGTTTAAAAACAACAATGACATTAATTAAATCAAATGAACCCTATTTGAATAACAATAATTGCAATATTTCCATGAATTTAAAATTTTTAGAACCTTGCAGGTTTTTTCAAAATGCCATATGAAAGATGCAAAATTTGGCGATTTAGCTCAATTTCACGCATATATATTCTGAGGAAAATACATACTGTCAGAATATTTAAATGCATGCACTGAAATAATAGTACTATGCTAAAGATTTATACCAAATTTCAAAGCGCTTTGGTATTAAACAAAGTCGCAGGCAAGTTTTAAAAAACATGTACAAACCGTGGTAATATTACGCCCGTGTGATTATTACGCGACACCGGAAATTTTAAAATGACATACAAAAATCTTGAATTCTGATAAAACCAATGTTATCGACATCCAAAGACATTCATGATTTTGAAACACAGGGGATAGTTTTCAAATAATTTAAGGCAGTGAATGTAAAATTTTTTCTTCTTTTTATTTTTAAAATTTGTCAAATTTCTAATATTAGTTGACATCCTTTTTACTCCACTTCTGTTACAAGGAAAATATATAGAAAACATATTTCTTGTCGAAATTATGATTTAAATTTTCTTAAAGATAAGGAAATAACATCTAATTGAAGTAAGAAATACTTTAATTTGGTAACTGCTAAAAAAACCCACAAAACGCAATAATCTTCTCATTAAACAATTTGCAATTCTGTCATTAACATTGGTGTGTTTTCCTTTGACAATACTGCACAAATTATCAAACTTCACTCGCTAAAATCTAAAGAAGGTAATTTCTTTACTCATGAGAAAGTTCAATAAATAATTCCAAAATTTCTTTACATCATTGTCAATAACCATCTCTGCAAAGTACTCTTGATTACTTTTGTGTTCTTAAATCTTTTAAAAGGAGTGTTCAATGTAAAAGCTTAAAAAATGAAACAAGGCATAATTTATATCAAATTATCGCAACACATTGACTGCATTATATAAACAATTTGTAGTTGACGTTAAGTTTAATAAGTTCAAATTGTACGGACTTATATTGTGCTCGCATTTGTAAAAGTAATAATAAGGTACATCAACGATCTATAGATGTATTAATTTTCCCCCTGAAGTCTCCAAACTTATTATATAGTCTCAAAAACAAACAAAACATGTAACTATTTCTTTAGCCTGAGTGGTCAACTGAAAAAAATATATTGATGGACCCATCGGCCGACAACAGTTGATCCCAACTTTGAAGCTTATAAGTGGTTCAAATATATGCCATGCTTGTCCGATAAAAAGTACAAGCTTTATTTTATATAACCAGTTGAAAGCATGTGTATTTCTTATATCTTGAATATCGTTGTAATAGACGTGAATCATTATAAGTATACGATTTAACCGTTAAATGCTAGAATCGTGAACAGATATATATTTTACTACACATCAACTAGATATTCAGTCTTGTTAAGCCTAAGAAGATTTGTCTAACGATGTTAAAGGCAATCTTATTATGAAAATATCTTCGCAAATTAAAACCTTAGAAAAGGTAATAAACAATTTTGCAATATCAGTGTTTTACTTCAGGCCTAGGCTCAGAAGAATTTTTACATTATAACGTAACATTTTAAATAACAAATGGGTATATTTTTACCTGGTTATGATATAGTAGTGAGTTGTATCAAATCAGTGCAACATATTTACACTTTTAAGCAATCAGAATTGAACTGTTGCAAATGTTTATTTAGTATTTAAAAAGTCTCCCGTACATTTAATCAATGATGTTATATTTTCGATCCATGTAGATCGTTCAGCAAAAAATAAAGCCGTATTTGACAGGAATAGATTTTGTCCGGTAAACTGATTGTCCGGTAATATGTAGGATCCCAGTACATCTTAGTACATTTTTCTCAAGCTTGATTTTATTGTAATATTTTGACTCATCTGGAGGCATGTAGCTTTAAAAGAAAAAACAACATCAAAGCATGTTTCGTATAAATCCATTTCCGAAAGGCATGATTTTTTATAAATTGTTTGTTATGACATGACATGTTAAACGGTGGAATATAATGATGTTGTATACCATTTTTCAGTTATTGCTTTCAAACCGAGTCTGCAATTTTCATGTACTTTTTGTGATTAATGCTTCCGAGGGATCACACTTTTAAGGGATCTCACGTTTTCAAGATTTTTATACTTTATTACAGCAGGTGTCAAGTGCTGTGTGGCAGCTGTAAAACGTTACTTCGTACTTCACTTCAGTGTTGTTATATTTTTCTGGTTCTTTGGGATCATTGATTCCAACACTTTTAAGTGTTGAAAATTGAGTACAACTTAAGTCGGGGCTAAGGGCGGTGAGGGATGTTTTCATTATCCCTCATGTACAGATGCAATCAAACACAGTCTGCAATTTTCATGTAATTTTGTTTTAATTAATGCTTCCGAGGGATCACACATTTTCAAGATTTTTATATTCTCTATTTATTTACTTTCAATGTTGTGGCGGAATGATCCGAAACTACACCGATATGACATAATAGTGAAATTAAATTTGAAAAGGACTCTCGATACGTGGTTTAATTTTTTTTATATTTATAGTCATATTTCAATTAACAAAAAGTTCCTCCGTTCGATTAATTCATGGTAACTTCAGTGATAAATAAAATTGTACAATTGTAATGCAGTTCCCTATTGGAAGTATGTAATGCACAAAGCTTTCCTTAACGAGTACTATCTAACACAAAGACATATTTCCCCATGGTCAGATTTTTCACATATGTCTTTAGTAAAACTAAATGAAAAGATAGTTAAAGAATGTTCTTTATGTAGTGTTCAAAATTATTTCCGATGTCATTCCATTGCAATTGCGCCATAATTATTACTAAATATTTTTTAAAGAGGTACCAAATAACAATATATAATTAAGATAGAATTTCATGTAAGGTATTACTTATGGAAAACGTAAATTGACTCAACAAATTTTTCAAAAATTGTGCCCATGCCATTTCAGTAAGCATATTGATAAAACGATTGATCGAAATTAGAGTACGCAAAATATTGAGCTAGCAATAGCGTGATGTATTTAATAGAATGAAGCAATAAATGTTTTATATTGAAACGAAAAGTATAACATTTTCATTGATCATGTAAGATATTTTTAAATGAAAATATAGAAAAAATCAACAATATATTTGCAACAACTAATCATACTTCGTAAAACATAATTGCACTGTTTGTACACATGAATAATTTTGTATCAAGCAAAATATTGCTGAACATGGATTTATAATTTATCAAAGCATTTCCGGTATAAAGGATAGAGAATCCATTACCTTGGACACAGATGACTGCTTCGCGAAATTATAAATTATTTTAAACTAACCTGCTCTTTTATAATTCCTGATCTATTATGATTCCTCTTACATATTATTCGATATGATTCATTGTAACAGTTTATGATTGCAAAATCGAGTAATTTTCAATAATCTTTAATTTTAAATTGTATCAGATGTTTTGATTTTAATATCCGGCATCCCTCTTTAATGAATTAATAAATTTAATGACAAATTTATGATTAATTAAACACAATCTTTACTGGAAAAAAGTAAGATACGTATCTATCTGAAGAGATTTTAATATCTAAAGTCGCTCGGAAAACAAAGACTTTTTCAATTTATTTTAGTTTTTTCCAAACAAGTGAGGATTCACTTGGAAACTATGATTATAGGAGATTGACATGTAATTATAAATAACAATAAATTTAACTTTGCTATTTGAAAGTTTTTATGCGGATGTCTCTAAATTCAAAATTTCACCATTTTTCTGTTTAAATTTTGCATTCTGGGTTAAGCCGGGTTTCCCTTTTGGGGCGTTGACGGTAACTTGCAAATTTCCCCGTACCGTTTTATTAACCCGGCTCCCAAACAAACCCCAGCCCCGCCAACCCTTTTTTTAAAATTTTTGTCGTGTTTTTTGGCCCTTTGTTTAGGGGTTCTGTAAATTTTTTTTTATTTCATCATCATTTTCCCAAAATTTTAAAAAAAAAATTCAGTCATTACATATTGGGACCCGTTATTCCCGCCGCCCCTGACCCCTCCGCGTTCCCCTTTGTTTTTGTTTCTTGGGCAAAAGGGGACGTTTAAAAAAGGAAAAGGGGAAAAATAAAATTCCCCGGTTTTCGGTATTGCTGAGTAAAAATAACATTGGGGGCCCAAAGGGAAAAAATTTATACTTTTTTAGTTTGGGAGGCCCAAATTTTCCCGACCGAGTTTTTTTAAACCCCGGAATTTTATTTTTAAAACGCAATTTAAACAATAAACCAAATTCTTTTTAAATAACTTTTTATAAAGGATTAAACCCTGAAAGCCCAACCCAAAAACCCCAATTTTGTAAAAAAGGTTTAAAAAATTTTAAATTTCCCCGGGGGGGTTGATTTCGGTTCCCATTCCCCAAAATAAAATTTAAAAACCCCCACAAAACGTTAAAAAAATGTTTAATATTATTTTTCTTAACCCAAAAAAATCCCCCGGGTTTTACCTAAAAACAAAAAATGTATGACCAAAACCCCCTTTTATTATAAAAACCCGCCCTTTCATAATTGCCTTTGACAACTTTTCAAAGACGCCCCAATACACAAATAAAAACAACAATATAAAGCAAACAACAACAACAGAAACAACAATACCAATAACAACAAAAACAACAACAAAAACCCCGACAGCACAACAAACAAACGAAACAAATCTAAACAACACACATTGACCTGTTAGTAAAATATAGTTATAACTATATAAACGTTCTTCTTGAATTCAACGTCTTTGAATGCATCACGAGACACAACACATTTATAAACTTGTATGTTCCAATTTCTCATGACATTTCTTTTAAATAATGATAGAAATAACTCACCGTCTCCAAAATACAAAACCGATAAGATCGTGACATTGTAGAAAGTTAATTTAGATATGTCTAATTTAGTTTACAATCAATGTTATTTTTGTCTGGCCAAGATAATTTACTAAATTTCTCTAACCGCCTGTTTCATTGAATGTCAAATTGACGACGTTCAAAGCATAGAATATGAAAAAATAGGCGGCGGCGTTCAATGAACGCAACAACCACACGACCCAGCAACAGGAACAGCGTCAAGAAGCCCAGCAGGACCAAAATAAAAATAAACCGTTAGTCTATGCAGACTGGACACGGAGGGGGACACCAACTGAAAATATAACATCATTGATTGCATGTACGGGGAGACTTTTTACGGCCGCTACACGACACAAGCAACACGCTTGTGGGCATATTATATGAAATTTAACAAGATCAACAAGGAAGGGCGGCGTTTAATGAACTTACAATATACAACATCTAACAAAGTCTTACAAGATACAACATCTTAAAAAGATGTATATGGAAATTTGAAGTGAATACAAGTTTAAAATTAATCCAGACCCTTTTAGACATGTCGCAAAAAGTTATGTAATTGAAAACATTATAGACTTTACATTTAGAGTTAATTTAAGGTGTAAATGTCAACGAAAAAATCCTTGTTGGTAAAATAAGGAAAATAAGAATCCTTAAAGAAAGTTCGAAACGGCAAAATTGAAAATGTTGCAGGCTCGGTTTGATTGAGCTTGTTAATGGACGATACTGTCAAATGCAAACTACCGTCCAAGCCCCCTAGCACCGGCTTAAGCAGAATACAACATTTTAACACGAAAATAGTGAAATTTTGAATTCAGGTAAGTCTTATTGCCTTAAAAAACAAACACGAACTGATTCATGGTTTCATTAACATAAGTATTTACATTCCACTTTATGAAAGCATGCAAATATGGAGGTTTTAAAATGGCGCAAACTTTGAAAAAGTGAAGGTTCGATGATTACTGCAGTATGAACAAAATTAAAATTTAGAAACATCGGCACATGTGTAAACTCTATTCATTATATAAAAGTCATTTTGAAAAAAACCGGAAGCGCAGTAATTCTGTAAAAGTTGACATATTTGACCTATTTGTATATGCTTATATTGACACGTGCAATCATTAGTTTTTGGCAAGTGTCAATGAAACGAGACACTCTGTCCACAAGAATGAATTTCAAACAGCCAAACAATCGATGGTTGAAGAAAACTGATGGTATATGCTATTTGTGTCACCAATGTATTAGCGAATTCTTACGGATTAAACATGCATAAATTATTCGATACTTAGGTAATGAAATGAAGGGGGGCAGGATGAGTTTCTTGCAAGGATATCAGTTATAAGTTTCTGTCGTAAATTCCAGTAGTAATCAGTAAAAAAAAAGAAAAAATAGAAATCAGTGTAACTTATGCAATTGTACTTTGATGATATAATTCCAAATCTAGCTATTTGGTTTCAAATTGTATAAAATGCAAACAGTGCAAGAAATCGATAGATCATTTTATCGATTTTTGATAAATAAAGGGACGTTTTAACTAAAGACACAAAGAAAATCTGAAAGTGTTATCTTTTTAAACTGTTGCATTTTTGCAACCATTATTGCTTTTGAAGAAATAGAGAACATTGTAAAGTATTCCTTCTTAAAGATATTTTAGCTTTTTGGCATAATATATATTATAGCCTTTTTTGTCATCCGTTACATAGAATAGTTGAATTCATTGTAAGATTTGACTTCTATTTGTATCAGCTGAAAAAAAACCTACTAAATATTCACACATTGAATTGACATATCTTCAATAAGCCTAATAATTATATAAAGACAGAAAAATGTCTCCTCAAATTATATTAAATCGCGAACATATGTCATTATCTTTCTGACAGTTGCATCATTCGACCTTATTTAACCGTTTTGAACAAAATGAAAGATGACAAATCCGAGAACAACAACAGCAAAAACACTTCAACAAACAAGTCAAAACAAAACAAATAACATTAAACAAAGATCAATATAAAAAGTACAATTACCGAGGTAAAATAAGAAAGAAAAGCCATGGGTACAGTAATACGATTAATTTTAAATTTCTAGCCGAGAGCTTCATCCAAACCTTTTTCGATTCCAGTTCTTTTTTAATTAGATTATTATTTTAAAGCATCTTAGGCTGTAAGTACAGATTTTGTGAAGAAATAAAAGTATTGTTTGTATGTCCTGAAGACAATTGCTATCCACTTATTCCGACTTATTTATCTGTTGTAATTATTCCCAATGTCTATGTTGGCTTAAATTGCTTTCAAATATGAAGTGTTTGTTGTATTCTTTCTAAATTGACATTAGATTGAATATCTGTTTAGTTCTGTGACCGAAAATATTTTATTAATACCATGGAATGCTTTTTGGCAATTTCTTTGAATACGCCAAAACTATTTTTCAGTTACTTGCAATTATCAAAACGTCTTATCATATTTGTTGACTGTATAGATAATTAAAAAATTGTGATTTCTTATTAAAAATATCGTATATCCCCATCAACATTAACGTTATCTACTAACAAATTTGACAATTTCGAAATTATCATATAAACAAAATAACTCATTGCTAGCGGTCGTTGACAAAAATATGCAGCTACTGTTACTAATTCGTTCGAGGACAGGTTTTAAATGAAACCAATATTTCTATAAATCATATTTGATGACAAATTATGGACGAAAGTCCTTTATAAATTGTTTTTCTTGGAACTTGGTCTCAATTAGAATGATATTTAAAGTCAGATATAAATATACTTTTCAAAGAATTGTGGCGTTTTTACCCATACACATGTGTATTCCAATAATATTTTCTTTTAGAACTAGCATATCTGATTGGTTTCGTCATACATCTTTTTTATCTATATTAGTTTAATAACAAATTCGAAGGGGAGAGTCTTGAGTATACCTTACTGCTAAATTCAAAGTTTAACGTAGAATTCTGCGTTAGCCGTTGTTAAAAGGCATGGATGATAGATTGCATTCACAACCTACTGAGTTAATTAAAAAAAAATATGATAAACAATATCAACAAGGAAAGGCGGCGTTCAAAGAACGCAACTCCCACACGACAAAGCAACAAGAACCGTTTTAAGGTTTCTATTTGGCCTCTCTACTTTATCAACCGTATTTTACCATATGGAAGTTTTATTTTTATAACTTGCTTAGTGTCAAGCTCTTAATGTTTGAAAAAAGACTTGTATGTTTTTAACAATGTAAGTAAATGATGCAATTGCTACGACAGGAGGGAACTCAAAGGTACGATTACCTTTCTGAAAAATTAGAATAGTTACATATTGAAATATTGCAGTTAGAAATAATGTTTAATGTTTTCACCTTGACAAAGGACAATTTTTTCTGTACAATTTTCTGGTTTTATTTCCAAATATTATTCTTTGAACTATACGATAATTATTGTATTTTGTAATACAGAAACTTCGAAAAAAGTGTTTTTAAACCGATTTACCATGACCTTTCTAAATGGCATTTCAAAACAAAAGCAACTAAAATTAATTATCATGTCTGTTTTTAACTGAGATACACTGAATATTAGATTTGTTTAAAGAACGTTTGCGTGTCTTAGGAAATAAATAAAATGTCTAGAAATTGTACACTTGACACTTTCAACAATTGAAAATGATAATAAGCAGTAACTGCACATCTGAATCAATAGATATTCTGTTCCTGAGAAAAATGTGATTTCTTTTCTAGTGTACTATAAACTATATATGTTTACACAACGTTCAACAAGATAAATCGATGTTTAGAGAACGGAGGCTCCAATATAACAAAGTCACTCATGATAAACGGGAGGCCACCCAGGACACCGAAAAACTAAATGCAGTGGAGGATCATCCTTATTAAACAGAGATACGATTTTTTGTTTCACCTGCCAACGTCATGTCTGAAACTTCTTTTATTTTCAACTATTTCTCTTTGGTAGGATACATAATCAATGCATGCTAAACTATTTTTTTATTACACCAATGTTTAATTCTCCTGATAACACTTTTAAAAATATTTCTTGTATTTTTGTCTACACAATCTAAAAAAACATTCTATCCTCTCTCAAAAAAGCACGCCCATTTTAAGTCGTCAACATTAATCTTTTGCGTAACATAAATGAATGAAATGGCTCGGAAGTGTCACATAAAAGATCTCATGAACTCATCATTTACAAGTACAAATGTTGCTGCAATGCAGCAATTGAGAAGCTCCGCGCAAAAAAATTGCGCTCATTACAGATACCTTACCAAATTATTCCTACGCACAGGTCATGTTATATTCAGATTAAGTACTATTGTAGATTTTTTCTGAATGTTTTGTAAACCATTTTTTGCATAATTATACTTATCTTATGCACTGTCCATAATTAAAAAGAGGGGAAAGATATTTAATATAAAAAATGCTTTCACTGATGCCTACCTGGTAAGGAAAGTAATTCCATTGAATACAAACAAGACTTACAGGACTTGTAAATGTTATGTGACATGACTGTACTATGTTCTGTTTGTGTCACTACTGTAGTCAGTAACATAAGGTGATAAAAATATCAAAGTCTGTTTTTTTATTATTATAATTGTAACAAATATACAAATAGTAACAAAAGGGACTAATATTATAATATACTAATATAACATGCATTTTTTTCATATCAAATTAAAAAAAAATGGTTTCTTTCAATACTGAAAGTAGAAGACACTCTGGAATGAAAAAAATGGGATGAATTTCAAAAAGACCAAATTCAGGAATTTTTTGTTTGTTATACACGCGTTACATGGTGATACAGTATTTATTAATATAATAGAAAATCTGGAAACAAAGTGATCCCTCGGAAGCATTAATCACAACAAAATAACATAAGAATTGCAGACTCGGTTTGATTGAGTCTGTACATGAGGGATAATTATTAAGTGCAACATCCCTCACGCCCCCTAGCACCGGCTTGAGAAGACTGTTACCTGAATTTTAGGCAGGTATGAGGAAATTCACTAACATCATGTTCGTGCGAGTCAAAGATATAGAAGCTATTTGACATTGTTGATATATATAAAAAAATCTTTTGTTAATTGATTTATTTAGAGATCAATATACTTTATTGTTGAATTGCTTTAAAACCATTCATAAAAACATTACATTTTATGTTCAAAATGCAGATCAAATCAATGATGCTATCTATCTATAGCCTATGCTTAATGAGGGTCCATCCGCTCGTAAGGCCACAAAATACAGGTTTCGCTGTGGCATACCCTTCGCAGGATGAGCTATTCTTTACGGACGCGCACAGTCACGGACAGGTCGCGTCACGACAAAATGCCTCGAACGAAATTAAATACTTTATCGATTTCGAAAGAAAATACTAAAAAGCTCACCAAAATAGTGTTGGAGAACCCATAAGTTTATAATGCACCAATGACAGATTTAAACAACAACATCTGGTCTTCGGTTGCTAAAGAGATGTTATTCAAAAACCTAACTGGTATTCAATCTTTTTCCTTGTAATAGAAAGAGCACCGAAACACGAGGTTATCTGATTTGTACGAGGGGGCGTAGCCCCCGAGTATTAATCAGATTACCGAGTGTTTTGGTGTTCTTTCTCTTTTGTATCATAGTCAAACATAAAAACATGTTCCCTGTTGTCACAATATGAAACTCCGGCAAAAATGAACCAATGAACGAACATCTGAATATGATATTTCTGTCGTTTTCCCTTTCTCTGCCGTCACAATATGTAAACCCCAGCAAAAATGAGCTAATCAATGGGCATGCTCTGGAGTGCGGGTAACTAATACCCGCACTCCAGTTAACGCACTGTGCATGTATATGTATACGATTTAACCCTGACACATTTTCAACAGAAAGGTCTCCAAACTATGATACAATTTCTTTTTACCTAATTCTTTGATGTTACAACTGATTTTGGTATTTGAATGAAATTATATCATTTCTACAAATAATTATCCTCTGTTCGATATACTATTAGAAAATAATGTACATATAGAATAATACTCACGGACATGCACCGGACACGTGTCACGGACGCGGGTCTCGTGCCATTGGAATAGCGGCTAACGAGTTATTTTTGAAGCACAAAGTGGTGTGCTGTATCAGTACCGCTAAGTAAATGTAACTTTATATACTAAAGTTTAATTATTTCAAAACAACCAATATATCAACATGTTATTATCAAACATTTAATTTCATAAATATAAATTAAGAATAATTATTAAAAGCAAAATTATTAAAGTTTTATTCATGAAATCTTCATTATATTGACAAATTCAATCATTAATAGTATACTTGATATGCTGTGTGTAAATTAATTCAAAATGTAACAAATTATAATTCCATGTACTACTAAAAAAGGGAAATAACAAATGTATAACCTAAGTGTCAAAAATCAGAACATTTAGAGCTATTTATAGCTTTCGAATTCATGTACAGCAGAACTGCTTACCTGTTCTGATTCATTAATATGACATGTTGCGAATCACCGAAGGGGAAACCAATATAGAAATCGAAAGGAGTTCTTGAATGCGGATTTACTTTTAGCTGTAAATCGAAGGGATTAAATGATCAAATCTGGGCCCATGGACAAAAAAAATAGTAAACGCAAATAGCTCCGCGCCTGTGGGCGCGGAGCAATAAGTCATACCATTTGCAATATCTGAATGTAAACTTGGCTTATTAATAACGAACTGATAAAATTCTATCGCAAATAAACTACATAACTTTTAAGATTGCATGAATTTAATTCTATTTGAATACAATTTCATATCAGTAAATTTAGTAAAATACATTAACATATTACATTGTGATTAAGTTATATCGTCAGAAAGTCATATATCATTTTTATAAAATACCTTATTCAATAAAAAAGTAAAGATAACATTTTTTAAAGAAGATACAAACAAACAAACATAACAACAGAAACTAAAACCAAATATAACTGTTCAATACCAGCATTTATTTATCTATCTATCACAAGAAATATATTAGAAGAAGTGTCAGTAAGACAAAACAAATTGTTGCAATATATAATAAATGTGTCTAGATGAACTGGAGCCAGCTGTCATATTAAAATACAGACATATTATTTAGAAATACATTAATGCTATTTTGTACTCAATTTCCGAGAGAAAAAATAAACCGCTGATTATACAATATTGTATATTTATTTTGTCAATACTATATGTAAGAAACGCGTTTCATATTTCTTGCCAATTTTATATCTGTCCCCTGTGATAAAACTTGTGTTACCGTATATCTGTCTCCTGTCATAAACACTGGTGTTACCGTATATATGTTTCCTGTGATAGAATTTGTGTTACCGTATGACTGTTTCCTGTAATAAAAACTTATGTTACCGTCTGTTACTGTCTCATGTGATGAAAACTTATGTTACCGCACATCTGTCTCATGTGATAAAACTTGTGTTACCGTATATCTGTCACCTGTGATAAAAACTTCTGTTACCGTATATCTGTCTCTTGTGATAAAAAAACGTGCGTTACCGTTTACCTGTCTCCTGTGACAAAATACTTCTGTTACCGTATATCTGTCTCCTGTGACAAAATACTTGTGTTACCGTGAAACTAAAAAAGTATCAATAATTTTAAATGGTATATTCAGAAAAATCATTTTCATTCAGATACATATAAAAGCTATAATTTTGTCAAACGAAATTTGAATAAGTGAACATCTTATCATTTCTTTTGAAGAAAAATATCTTTATTTTTTATCTTTAATATTCAAAATTTATATATGAATTATCTTTTGTTAATAAAAAGTTATCTTCCGACGCGCTCGAATTCGATAAAACAGAAAAGACCATAAATTTTCGCTTGATATGGAAATTAGGAAAATAATGATGTCAAATTATTTGCAACGAAACCCTTGAAGTAAGACACTTATGTTAAATCAGGAAACTCAGGTTTACGCTACCGAATGAAATAAATCATCAAGAATTGAGTTGAGCTATATGTCGGACAAGTTTCTATGTATGTTGGATGCTGTATTGAATTAGATGTAAAAGCGCTTCGTTCTTTATTCAAATACAACATAAGCCAGAAATATGTGTAATCCAATAAATGATTAAGACATTGCATTATGCCCTTTTTCAATAAATCTATATACAATTGTTTAAAAAGCAAGGTCTAAACAAAATGTGTACACTTATCAATGCGCATGTAAGATAAATCAAACTGCATAATAAGAAACTAATAGTTCATCTGATTGTTACTGAGTTAAAATACATGAGTAATTGTATGTCACGATTACCAAATTAGACGGATATGCTACAAAACAGTCGTTTATCATTAACCTGGAACATTTTATCATATATTGTAGCTTAAAGCCATAAAAATTAAGTTAATCTGGTAAGTTCTGAAGCTTTAGTTCAACCGAATGTTTAGGTAAGATACATTGTATATACAACTTAAACAATAATCTAAATGTTTGAATAAAGCACTTGATAACATTTAGCAAAAATTCCGTGTTACTTCTAGAAACTATCCCCTACTATTTTTTATTCTTGCTAATGCATTTACATTAGTATTTGTCACATTCAATATAGCATCATGCTAAAAGTTTCCAGCTTAATGACTTAAAACATGCAAAAATATAATAACTCTATCAGACCAATAAACAAGAAATAGTTTCACATTATTCTACATTGACATCCATTACATTTATGACAATCAAATGGTCTGATGATATTAAAATTGCATTAATACATTTTTCTATTTACATGTCAGTTTTAGTAAACGTAGTCAATAATCAAAAATTATGGCCAAACCTGTATTAAATTCAATTCTTGAACAGAAAAGAAATATTATGCATTGAAAAAAAAAACACAAACCAGGAAATAATAGACATAATTCTCAACGATCAAGAATTGTTTGCCAGTTTTTCTCAACGCCATGTTTGTTTTCGTATGATTTAAAAATTCCGGCTAAAATTAGAAAATTGTGAAAGCTCGCCGATGATTGGCTATTTGAAAGGTCAGATCCTAGCGCATAGCGTTAATTTGGAGCTGATTTAATCAGATTGCATGGTGCCTACTTTTATATTTGCCTTTTTACGTGATATGCAGGCTTCATAACATCTGAACCTATTTTAAAATTCTTTTTAATTTAGTTTCAGTTTACAGCAGTTGCATTTTTACTTTGGTCTATAAGCCGGTTTTCATGGAATGACATTAATATGTAACATTAAAGGTACAAGATAACCGCCGGTTGAACACATCTGCGAAAGTTTCAATTTTCAAAACATTTTTTCAGGTTATTGTCTAATAGGTTACCTTTCTGGACCTTTAAAAGGATGTAAAAAAACAACAACAAAAACCAACAAAAACGGAAAAAAAAAAAAAAAACAAACAAACAAAAAAAAAATGTCCAAAAAAACCCCAAAGAGCTTTTAAAGAATTAAAAATAAAAGCATAATTTTAAACACATATAGAATACAATTTTGAATTTATTTCCGTTAGCAGAATTTTCAGACTGAAACAAAATTATTACGATATCAAAAAAATGGAACGATTCATACATTTGCTTAAAAAGTATTCGTTAAAATCATTTCGGAAAATGGTATTAACTTTGTTCTGATCAATAATATTTGCTCTAGAAATTTCTTCATATGACAAACTTATATCAATTCATCTTCAATTAAAAATATAATCAGATATAGAAAATGTCTGTACAAATTCCGTTTAACCAGAAACGTGTGCCAAAACCCTCATATAAGTGGATTCAATTTCTAGGAATTTGATCTTTATTCATTAGATATAAAGATAAAGAAAGAAACAAATTAACACAGTCTGGGAGATAACATACATTCTTAAGAATTGAGACATTTTTAATCCATTTATTCGAAAATTATTTGCTTTTCTAGCCACTTCAATTCAATTGTTTCTGTCATAAAATAATTCCATTCCTAATCTTATTACAGATATCTTTAGAGAAAAAAATCGGATGAATATCCTAAAGAAAAAACTTATCGTATGTATTCTATTCTGTATTATTTCTTTCTAGTATGTGTTTAAGAATAATAATGTATGTCATATATTGCGGTTGGGATCGGAATATCCGTTCCGAGGTTACCCATCCATAGTACGATAAGTTAAACGAGGTTTACCGAGTTGCCTCCCATGGGCGGGTACCCGAGAGACGGATGTATCGATCTGAGCCGCAAACACATCTTGCATATTATACCATACCCTATTATATTTATAATTCTTTTTCTCAATAAAACATTTTTTAAAGAAATTAATGCCATTCACCCGTAAATGTCTTCTAAATAAATCTACAACTTCATTCACGTCATTCTAGGTGCGAATTTTTATTCTTAAGTGTACCGCAATGACGTCATTTTAAAGCAGTTAATTAATAAAGTAAATATGTTAAATGAAGGGGTAATATTAAAGGTATTTACATAGACAAACGATAAACTAAATTTTGTATGGAACTGAAAGATTCCAACACATTTTATTTTAATTCAGACAATGACAATTATCAATGTACCAGGTTGTATCGAAATTCGATTTACCATGCCTTTATTAATTGGAACATTCGTAAATGAAATAGATTATCATGACAATTTTGAAAGAAAAATGATCATCATGCAGAAGAAGAGTATTTAAATATGTTTTGCAAAGATGTCTGCAAAAGGCGAATTTGAAATGTTGATTACTAGTATTTATTTTGAAGTTTACCATTTCTAACATTTTTATGGTTCCAATATCCTTGCATTGATATCACTTTGAAGACTTTATGCTCATTTTTCCATTGTGTAGCGTAAAATGTTGCATAATGAATAGTTTAGCACACTCCCCAGTTATATGAGGATTTTTCTTGATTTGTAATTAAGCACATCTCATTTCTTTGACATACATTGAGCATTCACGAATTAAATACATCGTTATATAAAAATACAGGAGGCAAAGAAAAATATTTAATAAAAATGCTAGTAAACAAACAAACATACAACCTAACTTTATCATAAAAATCATTACAGTAACATTTTATCTGTCACAAGAAATATATCAGAAGATGTGTAAATAAGACAAAAAAGTGGCTGCAATATATAATGAAATTGTCTAGATAATCTGGAGCCAGCTGTTATATTAAAAACAGACACTTTATTTGGAAACACATGACTAATATTTCATTCTTAATTTCCGATAAAAAAAGTTCCATGCTGGTTATACAATATGGTATCTTAAGCTTGTCAATACGATATGTGGAATACAGTATGCGTTTTGTCCTTTCATTTTATATTTGTATAGTTATAAAAAATCTCTCGTGCGGAAAGCTTCTGTAAAATGACAACAATAAAAACATTGAAAAACATGTGTCACACATACTATATATTTTAAGCATCTTGATAATTATGACCTTAAAAAACATTTTAATACCATGTAAAATTAAACATTACGTCAAAGAATATACGATTAAAATAGTAAACAGCTTTGAAAACAAAATCGATACCTTATGGTTTGCGAATGGGGAATAAGATCTCGAAAAAACAACAAAACACAGAAAACATTGCAATGAAGTTTTTTTATGGGATATTTGTCTATAAATCTCTTCGACGGAAATATCGAATGTTTTTATCAATATAACGTAATATGTTATAGCAATAGCATTTTAACAATTTTAACATAATGTAAAAAAAGCAAATATTTTGTTGAGTCCTTGACCTTTACACATTGTACTGGTAATCTAAGTTTTACTGGCTTTTTGTTTTAAACACTGTCGGCCGGTGTTTCCTTAGGCAAGAAACTTAACACTCATTGCTTACAACCGGTTGTTCAGGAAAAGGATTCTAGAGTATGTCACTAGGCTTTTTTCCACAAACGAATAAAAATATATTCTGTATAATCTATAAGACAAAACAATGATGCCAAGCCATTAGCAACGAAGCCCTTGAAATAAAACACTCCTGACTAATTGAGTAAGTAAGTTACTAAGTAAACAAGCATTATACTTGTGTTGTAAGGCAGATTAATTTCTATATTAATTAAAAAAAATATCGGTAAATTTTGTTGATGATACACGCTTCATTCTATATTCAAATATTGAATATGATCTTGGTCAATCCAGAAATTAAATAAACATTATTCGTTTTTACAACACATCTATATAAATATCATTTGCTGAGTAATGTTTTAATGCACTGGTACGATAAATCAAATTTCGAGATTAAAATAGGACAATTATATTTCATCTTATATAGTCCGGATACTGTAAAAATTGTATTTTATAATTTCACGGTCTACAGAAAAGTAGGTAATGTATCAGTTTAACAAATGTGTAGCTTAGTAAAGCTATAATAAAGCCGAATTCTATGGTCTGCATTCCTATTAAAATATCACCGTGTTCATTCTAGAATCTATCCCCACTTTTTAACCAGCTAATGCATTTACATTGTTATTTGTCACATTCAATATATCATCATGCTAAAAGTTTCGAGCTTAATGACTTTGAGCATGCAAAATTGTACTAACTTTATCAAACCAATAAACAAATAACAATTTCACATTACCCTACATTGACATCCATTACAATTATGACAAGCAAATTGTCTGGTAATGGCGAAAACACATTAATTTTTATTTCATTTCATTTGCCACATAGAATAAGCATAATTATACAGGCAAAAATATAAGGTATTGTCCATACGTGAAGATATAAAAATCTATAACGCCATATTTTTGATTGTTGCAATTTGTTCTTTGCATGACTCATATTTTCTACTAGTTTTACGCAAAATATAAAGCGCGTGTTTTAGAACATTTTTCTTGGGTAAATAGACTAGCTTCATTTTAAAATCTTAAGAAGGTAAAATGGGACAGATATTAGGCTGATTTTATAATACAAAATTGAATATGGTATTGCGACTGAATACATATCTTTTCCTATACCAGGCCCAACAAACACTCATTATTTAAGGAATTCAAACGATGTTTAATTCGTAAATTAGGAAGAACTATTTAAAGAATGTATTATAAGTGTTGAGAAATGGAAACTAGCTTTCATTATTTTTTAATACAAACGGTTTAATACAAATGTACAAAAACAAAAAATAGGCGGACCAACTTCAACGTTACAATTAACATTTAACGTCTTTGTAACGCAAACGTCCCTGGTTGAGGAGCATGTGTTGAACAAAATGATTCAATACTATTCTATTTACATATCTTTTCTCCTTTTATCCTTCTTCTTCTTCTTCTTCCTCTCATTCTTAGTGTTACCAAAATACTTTATTTATTATTTGCCATTTTTGCCTTAAGCTACAATATTTTCTTTCAAATTCCTATTGATAGCCATGCTCTTTTATATCTCTGCAACAAATATTCATATCTTTAAGTTTTCTTAAATATTTGAATACCTGACTTTTTAAAATATCTATTTGGTACAGAATTCGAAAAAAAAAAATTAACCTACAAAGATAATGTCTTTTAAAGGCTTTGACTTTCATCTTTTTCCTTTTCTTTAAATATTTAATTCGAATTGTATTATAAAATTGTATGTGTAAAATTGTATATATTTTAAATATTTATTTTCGAATTAGAAATGTTTGAATGAATGAACTTAATCTAGCTTTTAAAATAAGGTTTCTTAAAGGTTTTACAACAATGCTTGACTATAAAATTACCAGTTGCGGTCAACCTAAGAAGACCCCAGGGAGTTCTAGACAAGTTGAATTGTTCTTAATAATCGATTACGGCCTTAACATGTATTTACAAAATTGCATACCTATTTTAGTAATTCACAACATTTATCACAGATTGACAGGAAAGTAATTGCATTGCAAAGTAGACACATTTTTGCAACAATAGCTTCTTAGCTAATGACAACTCGGTAATAGTAAAGACCTTGTGGACATAAGGTTATTATGATGGGGAGAATTTAATTATCTCTGAGACCAAGGTGGTCGTTAATTATTAGGATAATAAAAATCTGTCAATAATGTGTCTAAAGCTGCTTCAATTAAATTAGACTTTATCTCATATATGTTTAACATTTATTCATGTTATGGGCTTTAACATTTAAATTATCTTGTCGGGTCATTGAAATATTTCGCTACGTTTTGCAAATTTTTTTTCTATTGGCGTTTTTAGTATAACAATATAGTATTGAATTGTACTTCCTGTCATTTACCTTATTTAAGTTATTTACAGAAGCAATTTCAAATTGACACACTTGACCAAGGCTAGTAATTACAGTTCAATAAAAGTGTGCCAAGCCAACATTGGATGTGTATTTTTATTGATAAATAAACCCACCATAATTACACATACAATTCGTTTTGGTTTTTTTTAGTAAAGTTCACTTTATTTACTCAATGTATAAATTAGAAACCTATTTATGATAGAGAAAAAGAAGAAATCACTAAAGAACGTTCAAAATTACAAAACTGAAGATGCTGCAGGTTCATGTTCGATTGTGCCTGTTCAAAGATAGTACATGTACTTAAAATGCAGTTTGGTACGTCAATACCCCTTAGCACCGGCTGAAGCAAAATTCAACATTTTACATGAAATGGTAAATCTTTGAGTTTAAAAACATGGATAAATGTGTTCATACGGTTGTAGTCATAAAGCATTCAATATAACACATTAGTGCCATTAGATGAAAAGCAACGTATGGCCAGTAAGCGAAATAAAGTGTGAGCCCTTACCAGAATTCAATGAGCAAAAATAAATAAAACGGTATTTTGAATGGGGATCAGCTCTACTCGGGTGATTTTTTTTTGCCATCTAGTTGTTACATTCTTACATTCGTATTGAACTTGAAATTGAATGGTGTTTTAAATAATTTAAATAATTCAATAAGCAGGGTAATGGTACAAAAAAGATGAGAGAAACGCATTTTGATTTCAGGAGAAATACAGTACACTTCTATTACTGCCTATAAACTAACTAGGCTTGCAAAAAATGTAAAACTCGTTTAAACAAAAAGATGAAAATAAATGGATAAATGGATCTGAGCAGACAATATTTCCTACTTGATAAAAACTTTAAAAAGCCTTTATACTTCAGGAAGTAATGAATTTCCTGTCAAATTCGTCTGCCAGAAAACAAAAAAAAATCCTTACAGCCAATTACTGTTTATTTTATATTTATAAGTCTAAGCGCTAATTAAAAAACGTTCATTATTGTCAAAGTTCATTAATGGTTTTATATATTTTAGAACGAAGTTAAAATTGCACCTATATACAATTTACATTTTCTTTGATATATCTAGACAAATGGTCGTGATGATATTCTTTTTATATAAATTGTGCAGAAAGGAAATACTAGATAAAATAAAAATATATCGCCGCCCTAACTTACTTCCGCTACCTTAAAAAAATAAACAAACAAAATAACAACATTTTCATCATAAGCAGCAACAGCAACAAACACATATTTACAAGAAAGGGACGTAAATTCTATAGAATTTTAAAACACAAGTTTTACTGAAAAATAAATATCAGATGTAATAGAAAAGAAAAGCATTCTACACGCCACCCTTCTTTAAAATCACAAAAGAACCGAACAAAAAAGAAAATAAAGCAACAATAAAAAATCAACATTATTTCATACTTATAAGAGAGGGACGTTAATTTCACAACATTTTCTTGTGCTATATAAAGTTACAAAATGAAATCTAAAATAATAAGACACACCACGCACACCCCTCCACCCCCTCTCAGAGAACCAAATGAAGATATGTAAATAACGCTCTCTTTAAATGATAACGACGATAAAGCAAACATCTTTTTTTTACCGCCCGCCGAGCAAAATTGGGGAAAACATCGAATGTAAGATCCAGGGTGTGCTGGTATGGTTCCAGGGTCATGCGAAATTCCCCCGTGACAATAGATCTCGGACATCGAGTCAAATGGTCATATGTCTATCAACGCTGATCCAGATACCATGTTGGATTAGTAGGTGGTCACCTGCTGACTCATGTGTAATTACTTGTTAATTACTTGTTAATTACTTGTTAATTACTTGTTAATTACTCAGGGAAGCCGGTTAGGTGAACCGAACGCCGAGCTTTGGCCAAAGGCGAGAAAAACACCAAGACAAAACAAACAACATAAAAACTTTTATTTCACGGCGTCTCAACGCCGTGATATTGTGATGGGTAGTTTTCGGTAGCATGGGCAAAAGTCACTTGACAAAATTCCTTTCGATTTCTGCAGCCGATATTTTATTGGCTTTTTACGCAATCATTGTACAGCCCATTTCCGTGAAAAGTTACATAGAAACATTTTCCTTTCAAATCATATACATTACAGTATTTTTATCAACAAGCGAAATATCAGCGTGATATATTTACACAATTTCGCAAATCCTTTCGACACACTTGAGAAGTTTGAATACTAAAACCCGGATTTCGAATATCGTTGTGGTCTACATTGATGCCGTATTTATTCGTTCATTCATTTATATATTTTCAAAATTTTCCTACAAGAAGAAAGTTCACCTGCCATTTAGTAAAAGGATAGGTAATGGACTGTTATAAACGATTATCCTATTAATTTTATATATTACGTTTATCTGTTGCACAGAATGGTTGTTTTTACAAGGTGTACCAGTATCCGGATGTTGAAAGCTATCCGATTTTCTGCAAAAACTGCTGTAACATGGCCATCTATTTTTTTATGAATACTTTACCATGAATTTGCATGGCTTAATAAAACTGAGCCTGCAACATTTCTTAATTTTGATGTTTGGGGTGTTCTTTTGGGTTTCAGGTTTTTTCTATGTTAAGGGGAAGTAACTCATGTTTACTAAATTATCTTTTCTTTTCTGTCTATCTTTAGGTTGAATTTAGGTATTTCTTACTATTTTTGTTTAATAAAATTTTACCAGTTGTAAGGTATTAATCAAAAGCATAGAGGCCATGATGAGTGAATATTGATATATATTTTTTTTACTGGCTTTATATACCTTAGACCAGAATTTTCTAGTTTGTTCAGTTAGCACATATACTATAGGTATTCTGCTAGAGGAATATTCTAAATCAATATGTGAAATTATTATTTTCTATGTGTTTGTATGTAAATTGCTCATAAAATAACCTTTGGTAAAAATGAAAAGGTAGAATATTTAAGCTATACATATGGGTGCTCATTTTAAACACTTGATATATATACAGTTAGTTTTATAGTAAAGTCTAATGAGGGACAGTATTTGTTACTGTAAGAGATATGCATTTAATGGTTAGAAACTCACACAATTTAATCTTTATTATATTCTTTTTATTGAGATTTTTTTTACTTATATACTATACAATATCATGTACATTATAGTTTTCTTTCTATGTACAAGATTATGAATTCCACCCAAACACCTGCAATGTTAATAGGATGTTATATTTATTTTTAATGGAACCTGAGAATTATTTATGTAATGTTCATACAAGTGTATCATAGTATATGGATATAATGTGTATTTCTGTATTTAAAGACTTACAGTTATGATGGATGAGACTTGCATTTAAATTTATAAATGATAATACATGATCAGTCTACAGGTTAAAGATGTTTATACCCAGTGTTAGCTGGCTAATAATAGTATCTATTACAGAGTTTATATATATTATAGTTTTCTTTCTACTAGATTTTGAATTCCATCCATTAGTACCAATGTTAATGTTAGGATTTCATATTTATTTAATAGAAACTGGGAATTATTAATGTTATGTGCATACATGTATATCTCAGTATATTGATATGATGAGATTTATAATATTTCTGAATTTAAAGAGTTACAGTTATGTCATTATTATTAAAGGGATGAGACTTTCATTTAAAGTTATAAATGATAATAGTCATGCATTGATTGAAAATGTCCTGAATCTTGGAATCCAGCAATATAATTGATAAAGTCTCAAAACAAATCATATTCTGAATAGTTACATTCTATTTTTTTTCTAACATGTGCATAGTTTGAAATTGACAGCTTCTGCCTTATCTATTTGTAATGGAGGGACACCGGTCTCAATCTCCAGGTCTCCTGAGTCAACCCGATAACATACTTTTCATAGAGTAGATTGTTACTTGCCCTTGAATAAATTTGTACACTAAATTTATAGTGGGTGATTTAATGTGCCACATGAAACCAACAAAGTACAAAAAGTAACCGGGCGCCAGATGAAAACATGAAAATACAATCTACCATGAAGTGGTTCGTTGGTTGCATAATTTTCATGTTTTCGCCCGGTGCCCTTGATGCAAAATACAAATCAGTCTTCATAAAATTTCTTATCATAGAAAAAAGGTTTTTTTTTATCTGTACAAAAAATAGATATTGTACATGAATTAGCACAGTTATGTTCACTTTCAAATTGACCTGTTATAAATAATGGCACAACCAATAACTGTCTAAGCCCTTTTTAGTAAAAATAATTATACAATGGTATATAAATTGTTATCTTAATTAAGACTATATGAGTATGTAAGGGTTTTTTTTTCTAATTAATATGAATTAAGAATTATTTATCTGTTAATTTAAAAATCTAAATATTTGTCATGGTTTAGAACTGTTCACTATTTAGGGGAGAAAATGTGTAAGTGGCCAGATAGCTCAATCGCTAAAGCCGCGGTACATTATTCTGTGGGTCACAGGTTTGAGTTATGGTGAAGCTGAAAGTTTTTCTCATCCTGTGACTGCATATAACCATGAGTTTAATTCACTATGCTCTGTAAACACTAGAAATTCAAGGACATTAATCAATATAGTGGAGAAATATGTTGTGGTTTAGAACAGTACTGTTTCATTATTTAAGAGAAAATGTGTAGCCGTCCGGATAGCTCAGTTGGTCTTCTGAAAGTCATGTGTTCCAGTCATGGTCAGGCAGTTTCAGTCAGGGTTTAGAAGTGGTTTTGCGACTGGCACATGTTTTATTCATTTAATAAAGTGCATTTAATTTGAAATGGACAAAGGCAGTATTGCATGATACTGTTAGATCTACAAAAGCATTTGATACGGTTGATCACACTATACTGCACATGAAGAAGTTCTTTTTCTTCTTCTTAATGGAACTTCAAGCAGCTGCCATATGTAATGACATTCTTACATGGTTCAAGTTTTATCTCTGATAGCAGCTAGCTGGTTGATGTGGCTGGTACTCCTACTTCTGCTCTGAGTACCTATGTATTGGTGTCCCCCTGATGTTCATTTTAGGTCCTCTTTTATGTCTAATATATGTCAATGACATGTCTGCTACCCTTAGCAATAAGCTTTATTATATGCACAGGTACAAGTATCAGACCTGGGAAGAAAAAATATGATTAGATTTTCTTCCCAGGTTCGATACTCGTGCATGTGATTATATGATGATGACTCAGGTATCCTTGTATCTGGTAAAATAATCTTAAGATTGGTTAATTGACTATAAATTGTCTTTGCATCTTTGCAAGACAGTGTCTATTCTTTTTGGTTTAAGTTTCAACTTAAACTGGGCCTAGCCTCCAGGTCACATGAAATGGTACAGTTATAAAGTACACATCTTTTGTTAAGTATTTAGGTCAAATTCTTTTGGCGTCGCCCTTTGATGCTTTGCATCAATGCTTTTCTTGTTGCCTTTTTTGAATAATTTCATTTTCTGCGCAATAAAAACATTTTTCCCTAAAATAAGACATGGTTTTCCATATGCGTTTCACAGTAAGCATTTACCATACCAGGTTGTACAATAACTTAATTTGGTCCGTAAATCAGTCTTTTACACAAAGTCTTCTGAACTTCATTCAGAATTCATGTCTCATTATTGTGAGCAAAATTCTGAGTTTCCTTTAGCTATAAGCTGGAAAATGTTTAATTATCCCCCGCCGAAAAGGCGGTTGGGGATATAAAATTAGTCTTCGTCCGTCCGCCTGTCCTTCCTTTAGTCTGTCCTTCCGTCCTCATTTTAGTCCGGACCATATCTTAAAAAGTATTTGAGGTATCAACTTGAAACTTCATAGGTGGATAAATCATATTTAGGAGAAGTGCAGTGCACAACAATGGTGATTCTACACTACATAATTTTTCAGCTATTGCCCTTTGTTATTTTTCAAACTCAATTTTTGTCCAGAGCATAACTCAAAAAGCCTTTAAGATGGATAGATCTCACTCAGGAGGTGTGCAGTGCAAAAAAGTGATAACTCTACCCCTTCATAGTTTTTGAGTAATTGCCCTTTGTAATTTTGCATACTTTATTTTCAACCTGAGTGGAGCATAACTAAAAAATATCTTTGAGATGTCAACATGAACTTCATCGGTGGATTGATCTTATTGAGGAGGAATGTTGTGCGAAAGAATGATAACTGTACTGATTATAATTTTTTAGTTATTGACATTTGTTATTTTTCATACTTTTTGTGCGGAGCATATCTCAAAAAGTGTTAGAGGTAGATCTTACTCAGGAGGGGATAACTCTACCCTTCATACATGTATTTTTTGAGTTATTGCCCTTTGTTATTTTTCATACTAAATTTTTCACCTGAGTGGAGCATATCTCAAAAAGTGTTAGAGGTAACACCTTGAAACTTCATAGGTGGATAGACCTCATTGAGGAGGAGTGCTGCACACAAGAGTGATAACCGAGCGTGCATTATTTTTCAGTTATTGCCCTTTGTTATTTTTCATACTAAATTTTTGTCCAGAGTATAACTACAAAAGCCTTTGAGATATCAACATGAAACTTCATATATAGATAGATCTCACTCAGGAGGTGTTCAGTGCATAAGGGTGATAAGTCATAATTTTTGAGTTATTGCCCTTTTTTATTTTTCATACTAATTTTTTCACCTGAGTGGAGCATATCTCTAAAAAAGCTTTTGAAATGTCAATATGAAACTTCATAGGTGGATATATCTTATTAAGGAGGAATGTTGTGCACAAGAATGTTAACTCTACCCTTTATAATTTTTGAGTTATTGACATTTGTTATTTTTCATACTTTTTTTCCGGAGCTTATCTCAAAAGTGTAAGAGGGAATAACTTGAAACTTCATAGGTGGATAGATCTCATTGAGGAGGATTGCAGCACACAAGAATGATAATCTACCGTGCATTGTTTTTCAGTTATTGCCCTTTGTTATTTTTCATACTTAATTTTTGTCCCAGAGTATAACTACAAAGGCCTTTGAGATATAACATGAACCATCATAGATGGATAGATCTTACTCAGGAGGTGATAACTCTACCCTTCATATTTTTTGAGTTATTACCCTTTGTTATTTTTCATACTAAATTTTTCACCTGAGTGGAGCATATTTCTAAAAAAGCTTGTGAAATGTCAACATAAAACTTCATAGGTGGATAAATCTTATTAAGGAGGAATGTTGTGCACAAAATGATAACTTTACCCATTATAATTTTTGAGTTATTTTTCATACTTTTTGTCCGGAGCTTATTTCAAAAATTGTTAGAGGTTACAACTTCATAACTACAAAAGCCATTGAAATATCAACATGAAACTTCATAGGTAGATAGATCTCACTCAGGAGGTGTGCAGTGCAAAAGAGTGATGACTCTATCCTTCATAGTTTTTGAGTAATTGCCCTTTGTACTTTTCATACTTAATTTTTCACCTGAGTTGAGCATAACTCAAAAGGTCTTTGAGATGTCAACATGAAACTTATTGAGGAGGAATGTTGTGTGCAAGAATGATACCCTTTAATTATAATTTTTGAGTTATTGCCCTTTGTTTTTTTTCAAACTTTTTGTCCGGAGCTTATCTCAAACAGGGTTAGAGGTATTAAAGTGAAACTTCATAGGTTGATAAATCTCATTGAGGAGGAGTGCGGCACACACCTACCGTGCATTATTTTTCAGGTATTGCCCTTTGTTAATTTTCGTACTTAATTTCGTCCAGAGTACAACTACAAAAGCCTTTGAGATGTCAACATGAAACTTCATATGTGGATAGATCTCATTCAAGAGGTATGCAGTACACAAGAATGATAAATTATTCTGCTCTACTACATATGCATGGCTCTTGTAACAAGTTGCATTACAATACTTAAAAACCTTCTTAACAAGTTAACCTGTCAATTAAACTCAATGCTATTTGGAGATACCTTAATTAACATTATACTTAACTGTTTTTTTTTTGTATTTTTTCTTTTTTTCGCCGTGACAATCACATTGCTGCATTTCCCAGCAATTTTTTACTTGTCTTTCAACTTTATGCGTAGCGTAGTGTTAGTATTGAATTATAGATGTTTTCCGTAACGCTAAAACACGTTTTAAATAAAACAAATTTGGTAGCAAACTTGTATCTTAAAAACCCAATGTCTCCTAAAAAATTTATATTAAATTTTGTGTTAATACTTGACTGAAATTGTTAAAAAATATATTTGAAAAATAGGGGAAATTTTAAATATTAAGACTGTAGTGTTGATGTTATAAAATGTTTAAATTATTTACGTTTACGTGGGAAAAAACAAAAAATGTCACAAACTTAGACTGATTTTAGGTTGAGTAAGCTTGATTTTGCATCGGTTATGTAAGAAAAACCCGTAAGAAAGTCTCTAAAAGGTAATGATGGCATATTTAAGCCATGTCATAAGAAATAACGAGCGATAGACAGTCAGAAAATTTATATTGTATAAAATACTTTGACTTAAGCAGCATGTGTAAAATAAATGTTATTATTAGTACATTTACACTCAAGGTTGGTTTTTTTCTTGAAAGATTTTAGCTGAACTGGAGGCATGGCATGCAGGTTAAAGTTAAATAATGTTTGTTTGTTTTAACTTTTATTTTGCACCATGTGAGCATACAATATGTTATCAGTCACCACTTGAAACCTATTTGGTTTAAATTTAACGATTGTCTTCCCAATTCAAACAAAACCCAGTGGTTTTTTTTTAAAATTAATCTATTTATGTGTTTATTGATAAAAGACATGAAAAAGGGTTTAATTTCACATCACTGTTTTAATAAAATTTTAAATCTTTTTCAGGTCGGAGTAGAATTTTAGACGCTTGCGAATTAACAAAAGAAAAATACGCATCTTTGCCCTATTTCATTTTTTTTCTAATTGTACATAAAGTGTAAAAAAAATTGACGTGTAAAAATGCGTTTCGGGGGTGACAGGGGGGATTTTTTGCATTTAATTTTTCGACCTTTTCCCGGGATTATACCGGTAATGTATTAAATGTTGGTGTCCCTTTGTCTTTTTTGTCTCACTCATTTTAATATATCACGAATAATCATTGCTTGTATCACTATATTGTACACTTTTTTTGTACTTTTTTGTGGTTGTAATAGGAAAGACAGTCAGAATATAGCAAGATTATATTATAACACGTGATGCAGTGCTTGAACATGGTAGTTTGCTCTCATCTCAGGGATCACGCGCTTTAGACCCAAATATGTTGAATCGATTATATTTTTGAGAAGTTAAGGAAAAGTGCTTTATTTCAAAACATCTCCTCTTCGCCTTAAGCAGTAGTCAATCATACAGCCTTAAATAATTGGGACAAACAATCACGAAGTCTTTTTACAACATCTCCTTTACTGTTATTTTTAATTTAAATCCCTTCTTTTTGTAAATTACATTTCTTGCTATTATCTCCTTGTAGAAACATTTATTGAAGTACAATATCTGACATTTTTGACGGATATTTACGTCATTATAAGCAATTAGATAAAAAAAACAATTATTGACGTTCGTTTGTTCAGACATTTTCTAGACATATGCGGAAACAGTATAATGGTCGATTCATGTTTTCTTGTCCAGACAGTGTTTCCATTAAATTAAGAAATTGTCCTTACTTATTATGTATTTTTTTTATTTAGTAATCCTTCTTCTATAGTCATGTTCTCAAATTGTACTCCGTTTTAAGTTTGTTTCTATCCTATGAATTTTGATGTAATGCATTTTGAATATCACACATTTCATGAATTTTATTATTTTAGACTAAAGAGCACGATTCGTTTCCCTTTAACATGTGTCTTATTTAATGCCTTCATCTTAGGATATTATACTTTCATTGCATCACATTCTAATGGAAAATACAACTTAATTTCCTCGTAAACATGGCTCTTCATATGCTGTTTATTTGTCTCAAGATTGTGGTAACACTAATTACTAAATGAAAAGTGTTTGTCACGTTCTCTATGAGATGATACAGGCGATAAATGTATTTATGTTAAGATATGAAAATACCGGTTAGGAAGTAGAACACCTTGTTCCATCAATTCCGGTAAATATGGCAATGCAGGTATTTAGAACCTTAATATTCTAGTCATTTCTGTCCACGATAACGTTATAATATGTCCATGTTAATGACTTTAAATTTTGATATGGCTGCACTTATCCTGCTTTGTAAGATACGGCGTGACCTTGCTGACGTCATGTCAATACTTCAGAGTAAAATATTACTAGTATTATCATGGATATGTTACTTTATAATAAAATAAGTCCTGTGAGAGAACCTTATTCTTTATGTCTTCTCTAAACGGATCGCAATGAGCGCAGTGCGATTACTTCCAAGTTTCAGATTAGTTCTAGACAAAGAAACAACCCTTTTAACAACCCTATTGTATTGCGATAAAGTCCACGTATCTGTGGAGTTATTTTGAAATCATTAATTTTATAATAATTGACAATTCTTTATTTTTCGAGAATATTTCAGCATATTCCATATTTTGGGAAAAACTGCAGACATTATTAGGTTGCAAAAGAAATCTATTCTGCAAGCAGTAACAAAGTTTTGCTATTTTAAGATTTGTATTTGAATGTTATTAATATACTTTTTCGAAATAAATTGGACCTCAATCTAAGCAAGTAGTTTTAATATTTCACAGTACACCTAGTGGTTCTTCACCCATACCGCGTTAAATAGCTACACTTTATTTCACCATTAATCATTTTAAACAAATTTCAAGCAAATACTAACTTAATAAAGAACATTGCAGACAATAATCAGAAGGCATAGATGGTCATTTGGGTAGAATCTGTTGTCGTTAAGGTTAATGTGATTAAAGTTATGGTAGAAAAAAGCTAATCTTCAATCAACTAAAAGACAAGTATCGACTAGAGTGCAATCTTATTTGTACGTTTTCAGACTTGGAGTGATGAAAACTTTTCAAATTCACAGGTAATCTTTAATTATACATGTAATTTGATTGAAATAATCACAAATCATAATAAAAACTAATTTTGCAAAATGTGAAAGATTAAAAATTTCAGCAAATAAATAAAAATCAACAGTTATGTTTATTCCAATGTCCTTGTGGCCTAGAAGAAATAATTATGAGGAGTGATTTTTATCAATTCGGAGAACAAGATGGTCGTTATGTTCTGCAATTAACCTGTCTCCGATGTGACTTAAACTATTTAAACTAATGGGATTTCATTTACAACAGCTAATATATTTAATGGTGCTAGTTTTTTTTACATTTGTTGAACTGGTTAAGATAATGGACATATCCAACAAAGCAGGTTATCCATTAAGAATTTAAAAATATTTACAAAATTTTGTCTCTGTTGCATTTAAAGTATAACAATATGAGACGAGTTTAATTTAGATACATGTAAAATTATACGACAAAAAATAAGTTAAAATACGCATTTGAAAAATTTTAGCCATTAAAACATATTTCAGGATAAGTTATTTCTATACCTCGAACAGACTTGATATACAATAAGAAGTAGTTTAAACGGAGAAACTCATTAGGTTGTGATATGATATCTAAAGACTCTAGTCAACAGCTCCACTGTCAAAAAATGCCTTTGAATTGAACAGCAATTTTAGAATTTAAAAATTAAACGGTAGAAAAAGTACACTCCGGAAAACAATTATAAGAGTATTCTGTTTTGAATTTCCTTTCCGTTCTTACTGTGGCATCTTAATATAATTGTGGAGCTTTTTGTGAACGATGAAATGCCTTCTCAATTGGCTTCCATATTGTTTACAAAAGGGGATACTGACCAAAGAAAATAATACATTTCCAAGATAGCTCGGCCGCTGATTCTTGGTACAATAAGTACCATCACCCGTTTATTGTCATAACGATATGGATGTTACTTTACCGAAAATAGTTTCATTACTCGTGATTAAAAGAGAAAAACATCAAAGAAACCCATATGATGTTTGAAGATTTCCGACATATATGATTAATCGCTACTTCCCTTTTAAAGGACGACGATTTTATTTAGTTCCAGTCACTGCTCTTTTTTATCATATGTCGACACTTTTCTTTTTATCATATGTCGATCTTTATGACATTGCACAATTTACTTTCGCTTTTTTAAGAGGGGACCCTAGGCATATTTGTCTGTAGTATAGCCAGGGCCTACGACAACATTTAATGCATTTCATTAGTGGTTCACATCTTTTGGAAATTTATTTTGCTGCGAATTTGTGATCGCCTTGAAGGAGTGTTCTAAATAGTACAATGTCTGGCTTTCTTTGGCCTGATTTTTTCCCAATCATTTTAGGTAATTTCATATATCAAATAAATTCACATCTGTATTCATTTGTTCAGAGAATTCCTAGACATATACGGAAATGTGGTAATGGTCCACATAGACATTGATTGAATTCTAAATAAAATAGATACCATCGCTCAAAATTTAGATAGAATTCGATTGATTTAAAGGTACTCAAGAATGTTTAACTTGTTTTAAATTTTTTTATTGTGTGTGGTTAGGTCTTACGTCACATCAACACTGAGAAGGTCATATTGCGAGTTTCAAACTTTACTGGTGGAGGAAAGTGTCCCTCCGTGCATTATTTCAGGCAGGAACAGGCATCTGATTAGAACTACAGACCTTCCGTAATTAAGCTGGATAGCTCTCTAGCACGAATCATGACTGCGGGATAAGAACCCATAGCGATAGAGGCAAGTGGTTTGAAATCATCAGCCCTAAATACTCGGCCATGACGCCCATTATCTGAAACGTTAAGATATATATGTAACTCTTTTACTATCTTATTATTTGATTATTAAAACAACAGCCTTTTTCAGAAGGGAAATTATTTAAGTTGTATGCTTAATGCAGTGTACAGACCTTTACTTTAAATTTTGATATGAATAATTCAAAATGTCAGAATGAAAGGAAAATGTTGATTTATATACATACTTAAGAGCAAATGACGCATACACACGGTCAAAACCCCTATTCAAAATAGCAGAATAATATATTTTGTTCCAAAAGACAAGTGATTTTAATTTCTTGAATTCTCAATTTCTTCTTTATGAATTCGCAATTTCAACAAACAGAATTCACGGATTCATAATTTCAACTTCTTAACTTCTTGAATTCACCGTTTCAACTTTATGAATTCAAAATTTCAACTTCGTGAAGATGAAATCTTGAATTCGAATTCGTGAGGTTGAAATCGTGATACTAGTATGATGATATTGAAATCGTTAACAAATGAATTTGAAGTCGTGAATCCGTGATTTACATATTTTTTTCAAATATTTGTTAGATATTGATTCACACTATTAAATGGAATGAAACTTTTACGTTAGTGTCTTTATGATATCTTGTTACGTTATGAAGTTTGACTTTCTTTCCATGGATAATTGAATTTCTGTTTAAACTTACAGAATCTAGTAGTTTTTCTGCCATATTAAGTTTTTAACTGATTACAATAATAATGGCGACGAGAAAAATCAAAGGGCTGCAAGCTCTGTGGTATTTTCTGATCTTTGCAACCTAAATCGTACTGTATATCTGTATGTTTTTTTCCTGTAAAAGTTATTGTTATATACTATAATTCATCTTACAGGACACCGAGATGCAGCGACTGCGTTTATATTTTTTACTATAACAGTTAAAGTTTGATACATTCGGAATTTTGCATGGCTAGAGTTGCATCAACAAATCATTTATGTTCATTTTTTTGACAGCCACACTTTATCCTTGCATATCGTGGCTACTTCCTTAAAACACTTAAAAAAATAGGTGCCTTGACTTGGTTTTGAACCCAAGACTTCTCTCACCCTAAACGAGCGCGTTACCCCTGCACCCCGGAGAGGTTATACGAAGAAAGCCTGAATAGAATAAAATCATATAATACTAAATTTATAATTTCCATTTCGGGGTTGTAATCCTTATTAATTTTGAGGTATTTTGTTCACGATAAACCTCTTGTTTAACACTGATGTAAATAGTTTAGCGAAAATCTTCAAATCTTCTCGCCAAAACAGTCCGACATGTATATATTCAAGTTCTCACAGTCAGATTTATTTGTGTACTACGCTCTGCAGTATTCGGTCATCGACATCGCTAAAAATAGCATTCATTGATTAAAATGATATTCATCCGCGTAATTTGTGATTCTGCATTCATTGACGTTTCTATTAGCCAACGCTACTTTTAAACTTTGAATGCGTTGTAATTTGTTGGATACTTGTAACAAATAAAAATATTTCTTTCTTTTACATCGCTAGTTTTAAGCTGTTTTGAGAACTACTTATTGTTAGGTTTGTCGTGAAAATTCTGTGTCAGAGATTGAATGATAGCATTGAATTTCCTGATCTGAAAATACAAAAAACGTTCCAAGAAGTCTAGCAATAGTAAATTTGACACCATCCTCCCTTTTCAAAATTACATAATGCCAGTATGCCATCATCGAATTTTTAATGTGCAGCATTGTGTCATATATAGATGATTAATTGTGAATTTGACAACAATGATATAATGTTCTTTCTGAGAACAAATCACATGGAATATAAAAGAATTGTACAGACATGTCTTTAGAATGTGTCAGTAATCTTTTAATCCATCTTGTATAACGGTTATTACCACATATTGTCTTAATCATCCACCCAACATTCATCTGTTTTCACCTGTTTATAAGATCTCAACATCTCTCACTCTCCCGTCTTAGCACCGACTTTCGCGGTATTCAATGTCTACCATTATGAGTTCTTAAATCAATAATCCTAAATGCATTTGTCCCTAATGGGGGAAAACTACTTTAGGGAATAAACCTTGTCATAGTCACATTTTATGTCTTTTATTAATGTTTTAATGTTAAATACAGATTATTTTTTTACTTATAAGATTGTCACAGTAATTTTCTTTCATACCTGTTCTCAGGTTTAACATGCTTGGTTTTATGAAATTTATCATTTATATACAGTTAAGTTATCAACTTTGTCAGGAAACATTAGAAATACAGACGTCTGTTTGTATATGCTCCAACATTCCGTCATTAATATTTTTTATTTTCTTTTAATTTTCATTTTTATGAATTGAATCTTGCTCTGAACTATTATTTTGTTTGATAGTTTATTTGTCAGCCGGTGTAAAGCTATGAATTTTAAATATTGAGTTTTCTTTTCAAAATCTGTACACTCTTCTTGTGGTCATATCTCTTTACTCTTTACAGAGAGACCTAACCTTTACAAAATGCACACAAAAAACATCACACAATGAAACATTGGAACATTTATAATGCGCACGAATGTATATTATACAAAAAGATAAAATAGAAAAAATAAGAATCCTTAAAGAAAGCCCAACAAGGCATAATTGAAAATGTTGCAGGCTCGGTTTAATTGAGCCTGTTCATGGACTGTCAAGTGCAAACTACCGTCCACGATAGTTTCAAAGAGCCGCATGAGATTTCTTTATATGAAAGGACTAGAAATAAACCATGTGATGTATACTTGTGTGCACAGTTTCAGGTAATTTTCACATCCGTTTTCACTTAAAACTGGTAATCCATTTAGTATGCAAACTGACCAAAACATTAAAAGCATAGCCACGTTTTTCACCTAAACCTAGCTAAAAATAATGCAATAATTCGATTTTCAATTTAACTCTGAGTTATATCCTTAGTTTTTTTTCATTTTAAGTGCATCATTTGAATAATGCAAGAATTTCAAATTTTGTGTTTTTAGATCTTTTGACCTTAGTGGAGTTCATGAAAATTGTTTTAGACCAACATACTGAAATGTTTCTAAAAAAGCTTCTAATTTATAAAATCAAGTATAAGTAAATATTTAGAATAAGAACGATCTACAGGAAACAACATACACTGAATAGCTATTACGAAGTTTCCAGACTGTCTAGAAACATTTCCACAAATGGGAATTTATGTGATATATCGAATACATTCAAATAAAACCCATGTTCATGCTGACTAGACAGTAGAATCCCTAGTGATAAAAGTGTTCACATAAAACAAAACAGAACATTTACCATATATGGAAAAAAAACATTCAAGACGCGTTTTTTCATCATCATTCACAACTGTATTTAGTAATATGACTTTTAGTTACTTCTTTATGTTCAATTAAAGCTATATGAATTTAATAATCTTCATTATTGATATTCATATTTGAAAATCCGATTGGCTTCTGTTAATTGTTATGTAAGTGATCTTACTTAGACGTCTCACTGATATTAATGTACATGTATTGTTTTTATTGAACGTTTCGGTGAATAAATTATCTCTTGATGATCTTTTGTTCATCATGTAAACATAATGTTTGCCACTGTAACATTCTACCCATAACAGCGTACAATTCATTATATCAACTTGTGTTTTGGAATATTGTGTGGATCATTGGAACATTAAAATACATTCAGTTCGATCAAAATCATAATTATTCTAATTTTCAATGTTTAATATTTTCTTACGAAATTATACTTTTACATAATCGTATGGTCGATTCTTGTAATAGTTGTATCATAAACTATTTCTGTTATTTAACACATTTGAAAATTGTACGTAAACAAATAATAAAATACAATTTTCTGAAACAAAATATAATGCTGTTATTTCAGGTAGGGTTTAACAGTTTTGAATACGCATGCGCTATTCTTTTTTAAAGGCAACATTCGAATATATTTTGTAATACAAGCATTTTTGGAAGTATACTTTTTTGAAAATTCAAACAATATTTTTGCAACATGTATACATTTATAGCTTTATACACGACAAGCCTACAACGGATATTCTTATTTGAGCCGCAACATATGACATATATTGTTTTAACACCACAATTGTGTGATCCAACACAATAGATTGCTTGAGTCAACACAGGGTTTTTATTGTGTAAGCCAACACATAAAATATTTGATTTGTTTGCTAACACCATAATTATTTGTATGAGGCCACATCAGCTTTGTGATCGTGTGAACCAATACCAGGTTTTAATTGTCTAAGACAACACCAGGTTTTGAACTGGACTGTTTAACTTGATTGTTTAAAAGTAATAACTTATGAATGTGTACCTTATATTTGCAATAATATCTTTATGAAAACATCACTTTAAACATGCGAAAGGCACTGACTTGCTGATATTGTCATCGCTGATTGATTAATATAGTATTTAATAGTATCCGTCCCGAGGGAACGAGGCTTGCCGCAAACATATGTCAGATATTTTTTCTTGCATATTCTGTCATATTATTTCAAATTTAAAAATGGTTTACCTCAAAAAGATATTTGTTCATGGGAAATTAATGTCATTTCATCCATAACTATTTTCTTACAATAGCGTATGGATTTACAACTTTAGTAACAACGGCAAAATGACGTCAACCTAAGCATATAGTTTCCTTAAAAAATGACACCATTTTAACCAAGGTTCATTCATAAAATGCGCTAAAATGACGTTGTTGTATGGCACGCGAAACACGGAAACGCAAATCTGTTATGCAAGAAAAAGATTTCACGTGCAATAGACAAAAAATTCAATATGTTATGTCTAAGTAAAGCATAACTCCTAATCATACCCATTTTACATATTTATACAATATTTTAGATTGATGCCTAGAGAAAGAAAGTATATGCTGATGTGACAATGTCCTTCACCTCATTAAGATGTTCTCCTGGTGATGGTATGTGGTTCTTTTATTAAATTCTTAAGTAATGTTACCTAAATTGCTTAGAATAAGAAAACAATTTTATCTTAATGCATTTTAATTGTTTCTTCTACTCCGGTGCCCGTTCGTGCCTGAAATAATGCACGGAAGTTTACCTGAGGTCTTCCTCCAACAGTAAAACAGGTATGACTTATAATGTGTCGGTGTGACGTAATACCATATCAAACAAACACTAATTATTTTAATTTTGTTCTTAAAATTGAAGTTGGGCTGCCTGTTTTCGAATCAAAATGTAAAACTTTGAACGTTCCTCAAACTATTTTATGTATTTGAAGAGAGATGTTTTATTATGCATTTTGGTACAAAATATTATGTTGCTATTTTAGGTAGGGTTTAAACAGTTTTGCATTTTTATTGCTTTCGCTATTCGCTTTTAAGGGCAATATTCGAATGTAAATTTTTTAATACAAGCATTTTTGGAAGCATTCTATTTTGAAAATTTACACAATATTTTGCAACATATATACATGTATAGCTTTATACAAGGCAAGCCTCGTTACCGCCCCATGTTTTGAACCGCAACATTTGACAGATACTATTATTCTATCACAACGATTAAATGATCCAACACAATATTTGATTGTTTGAGTCAACACTAGGTTTTTATTGTGTGAGGAAACACATAAAATAGTTTTATAAGACAACACCAGGTTTGTGATCGTGTGAACCAACACCAGGTTTTGATTGTGTAAGACAACACCAGGATTTGAAATAGACTGTTAAACCTTTTGACTCGATTGTTTAAAAATTATAACGTAAGACTGTGCGCCTTATTTGCAATAGCAAACTATTACTTTAAAAAATGCGATAGCACTGACACGCTGATATAGAGAATAACAGGTTACTGTCTTTTGAGAAAGGGTTTCTCAGACGAGGTTAGATATGGTCCTGGAAGGGGCGAGGCTTGCCGAGCCCCTTCCGGACCATATCTAGCCGAGTCTGAGAAATCCCTTCCTCAAAAGACAGTAACCTGTTATTCTTTTTATCATGCCTCTATTATGACTTTGCATCTTATTTTTTAATTCGGGGCGCTGTATTTTCTGAAAAGTACGGTAACCACAAGAGGGTTTTACGCCAAAAAAAGTAGTCCGAGGGTTTTTACCAATAATTTTATAACACAACACAATTTTTGGTACAATCTGTTTTAACAATTTATTTACTGTGTATTATCATAAATATTCAGCAAAGTCAATTAAACAATACCAACAATAAACATCATCAATGCTGATCTGGCGTAGGAACATAGTGTTCTCAAGTCACTGACTGAGAAAGGTTGATGTTCTCAGACAGGCTTTATCAGGCAGTTGTCATAGTAATGGCATGATAAAATGTCATCACTGATTAATAAAAATTTCACGTGCATTTAACTAAAAATATGTCATGTCTAAGTAATGTATAAATGTTAATTAAACTCTTTTGACATGCTTTAACAATATTTGAGACTGATGCCTGGAGATATAATCAAGGAAGTAATTACTCATGTGACAAAGTCCTTCACCTCATCCAGAGGCTTTCCTGATGTTGGTGATTTTCTTCTTAAATTCTGAAGTAATAAAACATAAATTGCTAAAAATAAGCAAAAAATCACACATAAGGCATTATCTACAACTTCACATTATTTCATCGAGATTCACAATCTTTTTCTTTTAACTATTACATCTTTATTAAATAATTTTATGCATTTTATATGCCTCTATATAAAAAAAATGTCAAAAATACCATTTATTTTTTAAATTAAAGTTGGACTGTCTGTTTTCGCGGCAAACTGTAAAAAATATGACATTTCTTATTCTTTTAACTATTTTATGTATTTAAGAGAGATTTTGTAATATTAGTACGGCGGTATATTTTCTAACTTCTTCTGGAGGCATACTGTTTTAAATATGTTAATATCACAACAATTTTATTATTGCTTTTCCAGGAAGTGACAAAATTAGAAATATCTATGACAAGTATTTCTCGACAAAAGCAAATTAAATTCAAAATTCTAAAGTTTGTTATAGTCCTCGAAGGAATAATGATTAATTACTTAAATCATCTCCGAGACCTAAAAGGTCGTAAATTATTGCTATAAAGCAATCTGTACTGTGTCTTCAGTTGTCTTTACTAATGGGATTCTTTTGAGACATTTGAAATGTTAACTCTATTCGATGGCAAGTTTATGAAAGACATTGGACATTTGCAACTTAACTTAATAAACGATATGAGGTAATAATTACTGACATATAATGTTTCAACTCCTGCTATGGATTGCCATAAGGAGATTAGAACATGTAATGAATGATTTTATGATGCTGTCATATATAGACCTCGATATTTATGCCTTATTTGTATTAGTTGCAGCAAGACTAATAAACTTTTATCAGAACTAGATTTTAGAAGTAAAATATAAAATATATATAAAATTTAGTAAAATCTCATGTGTATAGGTATAAAGTAAAAATCAAAAACAAAAAAGAACTTTAAATATAAATTGATTGTATCGTTCAAGCATAAGAAAGGGAAATGCACACACAAAAGTTTTAATGTTGAAAACATTTTTTTTTAACTTCTACATATGCATCACAACAATTTTCTTAACGGCTACGTGGAGGCAACGAACACTTGAGTTTACAGGATATATGTTGTGTTTAGTCTCCCAATTAAAATGACGTCTTGTCCAACCATGAATATAAGTAATTGTAATTGCCATTTGAATATTTACATCATTTACATTTCACTTAGCTGGTGAGTTTGAAAAAGTAAAGCATAATCTGGCTTGACTGACGAATGCATTTATAAAAACAATGATGAAATGTACATTATGTTGGAATGAAAAGACATACATGTACACGGAACAGCAATTTCTATGTTCCCAGTAAGTCTAGAAGTGTTTCTATCAATGGTAATTAATGGATTTTTAGAAATAATGAAATGGAAAAAAACACACACACAAAAACGTTTATACAGACTAGACAATGGAATGAAAAAAAGTGTTTAACATACACATAGATCTAAATAAACCATTTACATGTCTGAACTGTGGGCTGATTTATTTTTTCGTTTCAAATTTTTGCATTGTAATAAAATAAACATACAGGTGCATGCCTTCAAAAATGGTAATATACTGTATGCAAAGATTTCAAGTTTAGCAGAAATTATTTAGAGTTAAAAAAAATATAAATGTCAATTAAAGAAGCAGGTTACCCATTGCATGTATGTTTTATCGCAAAATATGGCTTTATTTCCTATTAAGCTCACGTTTCTTTGTAGATTGGCCGATACAACTGACCAGAGGCTCCACTTTTCGGTTAAATGGCACAAAGATAAAACTTTTGCCAAAGAAGCAAGCTCACAAAATGCCGACATTTGACCTGGTCTATACCATGCGGTGATTTCTTCTGCTGGTGTGTTAACGTTGAAAAAAGGCAACATTTTGAGGAGCCAACACTTACCTGCTTATTGGTCAGATTTCGTTGCAGATTAGCTCATGGAAGAACTAAGAGATTCCAATTGACGGCAATGTAAGGCTCATGGCACTTGCAGAAAAATCAATTTCGCAAAATGCGAAAGTGCAGAGATATATACTGAAGGTCGAACTGTCTCATTTCCTCCTTTGTTACCAGCACTTCCCTTGGTTAAAAATTATTGGACACATTTTTATATGCTGTGAAATCCTTATAATATACATAATATATCTTCTTTTATCAGTAAAGCCTTGTTCGATTTCGATTTTAGATATAATGCTTTGTTACCATTAAAAACTAATATAAGAAGGTGAAAATCCATCGAGTATGTTCGAGATCGAAAGTAAACAGTGTACAAAGCACAGGTAAGCTCATTTGTACCACAAAAAATTTCAATAATTTAGACCAGCATACATACTGAATTTTATCTCCCGGACCGGATATATTCAAAGAAATAGCTTCTTATTTATAAGATGAAGAGTAGGTAAAGATTTTAAATAAACGTGAGATACAGGAAATAACATACACTGAATATCTATTACAATGTTTCCAGACTGTCTAGAAACATTTCCACAAATGGGAATTTATATGATATATCGAATACAATCAAATAAAACCCATGTTCATGCTGACTAGACAGTATAATCCCTTGTGATAAAACCGTTCACATTAAACAAAACAAAAAATTAACTGTACACAGAAGCTGTCCTCTTAACACGTTGTTTCATCATCATTTAAACATGTACTAAATAAGATAATTTTTCAATTACAAATGTACTTTGAAAGTTCAGTTATTGCTTTATACATTAAGTTGAGTTTATTTTTGACTTTCGACTTCTTGCCATTTGGCCTCATGAACAGGCCCAATCAAACAGAGCCTGCAACATTTTTAATTTTTACGTTTTGGGCGTTCTTTAGGGATTCCGACTCTCTATTTCATTTAGTGTCTAATTATTTATCTTACACAGACTTATAAATTATATAGTTGTATTGTCTCTATTGAATATCCCGGTGAACTAATTATATTTCGTTTATTATGGTAACACCTTTTTGCATCCATACAATATTTAATTGTGTAAGCCAACACGATGTTTAAATGTGTGCTTTAACACTAGATTTATTTTGTGTAAGCAAGTCAACACCACGTTTGATCGTATGAGCAACACCACATGTGATTGTCGTGTTGGAGCAACATTACGTTATGATAAGCAAACACAATATTTTATTTGTGAGCCAACACCATATTTCATTGTGTGAACAAACACAATATTCATTGAAATGAGTTAACATCAGGGTTTTGAATGTGCTAGTCAACAATAGGTTTGATCACATGAATCAATTTATAAAGTTTGATTGTGTTGGGGTAACAAAGGATTAGATTATGTAAACGTCGTACACCTTATATTTTTTGACAATAATCATAAAAAAATTGAAGTACCAAGAACTTAAAAAAGGATAATTATGAAATATCTATACAGAAATATAAAAAGCACTGACACGCTTATACGTGTCTTTGCCGACCTACATTTACCTTAATTCAATGAACCAAAGCATAATTGTTATTTTTACCCATGTGACTATTATTCTAATGATATGTATAAATTGATTTCTGGGGAATTAAAAAACCGTAGATATTTTCTTGTTTTTGAATTGAATATTTTGAAAAATATCTTTTTCCAGACTGTTTGATTTAAATATTGTTTTGTTGTTTTATAACACAAATTGAATGTCAATATGATAGGTACTAGGCGAATCAATTTATAAACTTATCAACGGACATTTACCTATAAATAGTTAATTCGACTTCATCAGTTAAAATAATGTAAAACATAAATAAAGTATATTGTCCATAAAAGGAACCATTCAATGTATTTCTAGAAAACCTCGATTGATACCCAACGATGGGAAAACAAACAAATTTGCTAGTGTATCAAAATGTCCCTGAAATTTCATTTTCTCGACTTCTACGTAAAAGTACACCAAAATGTTATAGCTAATGGCCACTTCTGTTTCTCATTACAATGAGAAAACTATCAGAAACTTGACAAATTATCTTGCTCTGCCAATGAAAACCGTTTCACTCCTACCATGACAAATTGCAAGTGAAAATGAATCCAACTATGGACCTTATTTGCGTCAAAGAAAATAAATATGTTCGTTATTGAATCAAAATAATTAGTTCATACAAATAAGAGTGAAATGGCATAGGATTATTTGCGCTGAATTTTATACCTATTCATTTTCACAAAGCCGTCCTAATGTAGGAGTGAGAGAATAATCGTGATATTATCTTTCTTCATTTTGACAATTTCGTCTAAAAGTCTTTGTTATTGCTATTACACAACGGTCGTGTTTTCGTCAATATTTGTGACCATACGAATGTGAATTTTGAATGATTCAAAAAGCCACTTACATAAAAAATTTATTAGTGACATTGTACAAATTAGATCTAACTTGATCACAAACGGTGTTTGAAATGAAAAGTTAAAATTGCAGAACATGATTTCAAACAAGTGTTGTACAGTACTAATAAGCAACCTTACTCAATACTGTAATATCCCAGGGTCACATCTCTTATACTTACCTTGATCTGTACTGTTGTAATGTAATATCCACACTTTGTTTAATTTCTTGTATTCAATGTTTATTCACAGTAATATTTTTTATGAGGATGATGGGAGTTTCTCATCATACATAATTCAACATACAGAGGCTGTCATAAATGCATAATGAATGTTTGTCTATTTAGATATCTGCTGTCTGTTTATTTTCATACTGTAACTGGTTTCTTGACTGGAACTTTAAATGTCAGCCTCGAATGTATATACAGTTTTTCGCGAAATATGTAAACATCTCTGTTTATCTTTCTCAGACAAGCTAGTGTTAAATTGTTGATTGTATTTGATAAAGAAATCCTAGAATTGTCTTACCACAGAGCGAAATCACTCTATTAATCATTTAATTCCTTTATTTTGTCATTGTTTTTAACAGCACTGTGAGTACACCTGTCCTCTTGCAGGCGGCCATTTTGTTACTATTTTTATATATTGTAAACACGACGAGCACTCGCATAGCAACCGTGGATGCTGTATTGTATATGATAAAGTTTAATCTCAACTTTTTACGATGTTCCATTTAATTACTGGCAGAAAACGTAAATTTGAGGTGTGTTATATTGTTTTATGTATTCTAAACTTATTTTTTCTTTCTTCCACAAGGAAATCTGTGGAACCCACAAAAAAAGACTGTGGGATGACTTTCCCACGAAAAATACTGTGGAGCGTTCCTTCACAAGAAATTTCTGTGGGCCCACAAGAAAGTCTGTGCGAGCGTTCTTTCCCACAGCTTGTGGAATTTGTGGGGACTGTGGCATATAAATAGCCCGTCTGCCTTCAGTCGGGGTCTTTCCAACTTCGAAATTGTTTTTCATGTACAACGTATTTTTGATTGTTTACTGAAATTTGATAGCGCTTAAAAAATACTTGACTAATTTTAAAAGGTGTGCATTATTTTAACGTTAAAATAAGTAAATTTCTTCTTGAATTAAAAAGGAAATATAAATTTTTTCTCTTTATTATATCTGCATATACTTAACATTTTTCTTGCATTTTTATTTTATCTTGGGAATGACATATACGCGTCATTTTTAGGTGGTTACGCCGCGGCTGTCCACCGTGTTTTACGACCTATTTCTATTCTTAGAATATTTTTATTATACGAAATTTTTTTTCTTCTTGTTTTCGTACATGATTCATAAATTTGAATAATATTTATCTTGCAATAATTTGTTGATTCTAGAAATATTATTTTCCTTTTTGCTTAGTTAAAAGTGTTTCCCAAGATTGTTTTTTAAAATAATAATTAAATAGTTGGAAGTCCAAACGTCAAGAAGCGACCAACCGAGCAAGCATTCAAGTCGGCCCTAGTATTACAGTCACGGTGAGCAGCTGAAACTGTGATCAGCCTACGTTAGAAAAAAGTCAACCTCACAGCATCACATCTGACAGGTTGCTACTAAAAAGTCTGCAAAGTCCATATTGAAACAGATCCTGACCGAAGCTCATTTAAAGAGAGATCCTACTTGATTCACGGGTTTAGGCCTCACCCACAGCGCGGGGCCGTACATTTTCATGGTGCAACGGTGGGATTCTACTTGATTTCCAAGGCATAGATCCCAGAGAATCTCGAACCTGTACTTGGTGCTACCAGAGAGCTTCATTCATCACTATTAGACAGCGACAGCATGGAAGCCCTAGACCTGTTGACAGCGAAGGGATAATTTAAGCTTCAAGGATGGTCAGCAGACAGTAGGACGCAGGCCAGGACGTGACTTTGAGAACGGCCGACGAAATAGTCTGATGTGGCTTCATGTTTGAGTGATGTTCTACACAGAATGAAGAAAACGTGAACACTGGACACTAGAACACCAATCAGTGAAGCGGCAATCTAGAAATGCAGCTGTGATAGTGGGTTTACAGGATTGCGAGATTTGGTCAAGGAACTTCAAGAGCTGAAGCAGGCCCCCTAACAGGCAAGCAAGTTGCTGATGACTGCTCCGCAAGAGACAAGATTGCCGAGAGATCCCAGTGCGGAACAAGACAGCAGGGGTATCTTATGGGGTAGGGAAGCAGGTAATGATGTCCCAAGGAGTGAGCACTTTATAGACTATGTTATGGTGATCACTTATGATCAGGCTTACCGTAAGGAAGACCTCTATGTCAATAGTCCTCCAATAGTCATTCAATTAATGTGAAGATTCTTCTTTTACAGGCAAGAAAGACTGGCGCAACAGTGGGATTAGCCCGTTTCGAAGCTGTTGACCTACAGTATGGGCTGGGGGAATCTGAGAAGAGATGGTTAGACAGCTTCTGCCGTAAGGAATATAGGGTCCAGCGAGCGAATTCTGTATTCACTCAACTGCCTCAGCTGTCGTTTCAGAGCTTGATGACCTGACTGCAGAGCCTCAACAGCCGATTACAGGAAGGATTAGAAACTTGCGCGATCCTTTGCTGCTAAATTCAGCAACAGAACTCAAGGGAGTGGGGAAACAGTCGAAGAGTATGCGGCGGACCTGAAGAGGTTGTATGACAAGGCGCATGGCTACAGGGATAGGAGGACGAGGGACGAGGATCTGGTCAGAAGATTCCCTTGATGGGCTCAGAGATGAAGAGATGAAGTTTTCTGATAGAATACCACAAAGAGCCGTCTAACATTGACGAAGCGGTCGATGTTTTCATGTCGCTTCAAACTTTATAACAGACAAGGAATAACTCTGCAAAACGTGACAGCCCTACAGACATGCTGTTCGTTCGCTCTCAACGGAGGACTCTTGAGCTGGCGCAGCGTTGAAACGTGTGGAACCGGTTACACTGAATCGGAAAACACTGAGAATAAACAAGGATGAGCAGATGCAGAGATGAAGGTGCTCGTACCCAAATATTAGAGAGGTTATCTAAGCTGGAGTAGTGACCAGGAGCAAAAGAAAACGATCTAAAGCAGAAGGTCCAAACAAGGGGACTGTCTTAATGTACATTGTATAAGCATGGAGACACTTATCAAGGGATGCCCAGCAAAGAGTCTACTGGTAGGGGATTTGAAGGTGTCGAAAGGCAATGGTGAAGAAACCTTTAACTTCAATTGCGACCGACTCTTGGGCCAAAGAGGGCCATAAATGATAGGGATAGGGCCACAAACACGAGATCAGGGACAGAATTCAGAGAGTTGTAATGAGAAAAGTGAATCGATTGGATTAAAGAAAGAGATGAATGATGGTGTGTACGTTGAGGGATGTGTCGAAGGTTTGCCTGTGGTGTTCACGGCTGACACGGGTGCCTCAAGAACCATTTTGTCATCTAGGATTTATCATAAGCTGGAAAAAGGGGAAAGGCCAATGCTAAAAAACTCGGTGTGTTTAAAAGGTGCAGGTGGCTCCCCAATAAAGATTTTAGGTAAGGGGATGTTTGAGATAAAGCTGGGAGAGCTTGCTCTTAAACGTGAAATTATAGTAGCTGACATAGAAGATGATGCGCTTCTTGGTTACGACATACTGAATTCTGCTGACCTGCTTCTTACAAAAGATTTGGTAGTTCTGAAGGGCCAAAAGATACCATGTAAAAGGAGACTTGACACCTTTAAACAAGGAAAGGTTACTATGCAGAGGATGTTTGAACGGTGCCAGGGAAGTCCGAGACAGTGATAAGATGTTTATGTAGAAAAGAAATGAAGCCAGATGATGATGAGACAATGGCTGCATTTCTGGTCCGAGCCGAACTGAAGATTTCAAGGATAGGTATCAGTTGATACTGGCATGTACGCTGGTTGACATCAATGGTGCGGCTACTTCGAAGGTGCGTGTTCTCAATCCATTTCCTGTTGACGTGAAACTCAGGCAAGATGCTGTGATAGGTAAAGCTGAAAAGGTCGAAAAGATAGTGAGTATAGTATCTGACCAAGAGCATAGTAGTGAAGCAGAAAACCTAGACAAGGTTAGGCGAATAGAGGTGGTGACCAAAGAGAAAATGGAGCCCGAGATCGGTTTGCCGAGAGCTGAACCAGAAGATGTGCCAAGTCACCTAACAGAGCTCTATACTGAAGCAGTGAAAGGTCATGCCAGTGATGAAGCAAAGATAATCGCAGGCCTCCTCGTGAAACATCAGCACACATTTTCCAAGGACGAATGGGATATTGGATTGACGCATTTGGTGGAGCATCCAATAAAAACGAATGATGCAGAACCAGTCAAGCAACGACCTAGGAGAGTACCTCTTGCGTACGCAGATGAAGAGAAGAAGGCGATCGAAGACTTGCTAAAAAAAGATGTTATACGAAAGAGTACTTCACCTTGGGCTAGCCCAATTGTACTTGTGAAGAAGAAATCGGGAGCTATAAGACCTTGCGTCGATTATCGAAGAGTTAATGCAATTAGTGAAACAAGACGGATTCCCACTACCAGAGTGCAAGACTGCTTGATGCCGTGGGGTGCCAGTTTGTTCAGCAGCTTTGATCTTACCAGCGGGTACTTCCAGATACCTCTCAAACAGGAAGATATACCAAAAAGCGCCTTCGTCTGTAAATTCGGGCATTTTGAGATGACACGAATGCCGTTCGGGCTTAATAATAGCAGCAGTACATTTCTAAGAAATGATTGGAGCTGGCACTGCAGGGTCTTCAATGGGAAACGTGTTTGGTTCTATATATGAACTCTGATATTTTAAATTGTTTATGGAGAGGGAATGTTTAGCTGCATGATACCCAAATATGAACACAATCGGTTGTATGATATACTGTATGTGCCAAACTCTCCCGTGTTTAGCCAGAAATTTTATTTTAGAGTAACTGGGATTAAAAAATTGACGTTATATATTAATCGCTCTAATTCAATAGACAGCAGGTTCATTCATTGTATGTTCTGTCTAACAGTGTAACAAATTACTTTGGCTCTTCCCTCTTCCCTATCTCGAACTGGCTAGCATTGGTGTTCTTTACGGTTCACATATATAGTGTTCGTCCATAAATAGACTAGGATGACCAGAGGCTCCGTCAAGGCTCTCTGTATCCCCTGTTAAATGGCATCGCAAAAGATTCTCTAAACTAATTTTGTCACATAAGTTGCGCCAGCGTCAAGCAACCAAATTTGACGCTGACATATTCGACCTGCGCTCAATAATTACCTGCGGTTGAATTTACTGCTAGTGGTGCTGCTGTATTCTAGCTGCGTTGTGCAAATATAAAAGGCATAATACATGTATTGAGGAGCTCGCTGAAAGGAAGTTTTCTGTTACCGTGCCTATGTAGAGTTGCAGTAAGTACTCTCTGTGATTGACGCACGCTAATATCAAGTGAGTGCATGATAGCAATTCTCGTTGAAGGCAAAGGTGATATTCGTCGCAAAGTCTTAGGACTTTTGCATCACTCGTCAAGGCCCTACTCAATAGATCCACTTCGCTCTAGATAATACTTTCATTTAGAATAGAGCGCGAATAAGCCTCGCAGACTGAATATGTGTTTATGAGAAGATAGATATATATAGAATTAGCATTTGTCTCTTTTCCTCCTTTCTCTCCTGCTCCCTGGACTGTGTTTAGGGATAATCAAGTTCCCTCGCGCGGTAGCCATGTGCTCATAAGTCAGCGCAAGTGGGTCGTATGAATAATGTGATAAGTAGATACATTGTGAACGATGCTGAAGATGAAGTGACTTTTTGCTAATAATTAGTCATGCTCAGCGCAAGATTAACTAACGTGCTCTTTGTTTCTGATTCCTCGATGAAGGAGTTCTAGCAGTAGTCTTCCTTTTGTTCAAGTACTTTCGGCTAAAGTACCCTACTAGGGAGACGGTTCCTGGTTCGAACCGATCATCAAGCTTTGGTTTGGTTGTTCAGTCTTAAGGAGCCAAATGGGAAGATAGCAAGATGGCTCGAAATTATGGCGCCTTATGATTTTGCAATAGAGTACAGACCAGGTAAGAAACAACCACACTGTGATGCGTTGTCCAGATGCGAGCAACCTAGAGACTGTCAATGTAGCGAAGTTGACACGAGCGAAGCCTTGAAGTGCGGTCCATGTGGCAAATGCCAAAGAAGGGCGGAGCAAATGGCGCATGCGAAGGTGGTTGGTGTTTGCGGTATGAAGACTGGTGAAAGTGTGCGGGTTGTGGAAACCGATCAAAGGCCAAGTACAAGTAAGGGGGCGCGTAACGAAGAAACATCGTGGCTTAAGATGTTTTCGTGCAAAGAGATGTCAGAAAAGCAGAGGGAGGACCCAGATATAGCTCCAATCGTGCGAGCGTTAGAGAGTGAGACTAAGCCGCTTAGTTCGGATATGGAAAGAGAAAGTCCAGCAACCAGACAATACTGGGTACTATGGGACTCACTTTTTATCAGGGACAAGGTGTTATATAGGCAATTTAAAAAGAAGAATGGGACGGACTGTTATGAACAAGTTATTGTACCAAAATGTTTGAGAAGGGACATCTTGAGTCAAATGCATGATAGTATCCTCGCAGGCCATTTAGGTACTAAGAAGACGAAACATAGAATACAGTCGAACTTCTACTGGTATGGTCTAAAGGGCGATGTCAATTTGTTTGTCAAGACCTGTGATGCGTGCGAATCTGACAAGGCAATGCAGAAGCCTCCAAGAGGTCCAATGGGACACTTACAAAGCGGTGCTCCGTGGGATACGCTCGCTATTGATTATCTTGGTCCTTTGCCTATGACTGAAAATGGAAATAAGTATATAATGGTCTTAACTGACCATTTCACAAAATATGTGGAAGTCTTGGCCGTCCCTAATCAACTGGCTGAGGATTGTGCATTGAGAGTTGCTAATGAGTTTGTCTCACGCTGGGGGACACCATCAAAAATTCACACTGATCAAGGTTCGACTTTTGAGAGTAATGTTTTTAAAGAACTGTGTTCTTTATTTCAGGTTAAAAAGAGCCGCACGAGTCCCAAAAATCCAAAATGTAATGGTCAAATTGAACGATACAATAAGACGTTACTGAAGATGATAAAGGCCTATCTTATCGACCAAACTGAATGGGACCTCTTCCTTGGATGTATAGCAGGGGCATACAGGTCTTCCCCAAATGAGACCACCAAACTCACGCCGAACATGATGTGCATGGGTCGAGAGGTGAGACTTCCTGGTGATCTGGTGTACAAGACAAAAGAAGATAATAGTGTGCCATCGTATCGCCCAGTTGTGGAAGCAATCCAAGAACGTATGTTTCGAGCCCATGAAGTTGCGAGAAAACATCTCAAGGCTAGCGCAAAGCGTAGCAAGGACCTGTACGATACTAAAATGTCGTTCGTAAACTACAAAGTAGGCGACATTGTTTGGTTGTTGCATGAGTCGAGAACTGTCGGTATATCTCCGAAACTCGAGAAAAGGTACGATGGACCTTACATCATTGTAAAGAAAATGTCACCAATAAATTTTGTGGTGCAAATGAACCCTGAGGGGCACTCTGTGTTAATACATCATGATAAGTTGAAAATGTATAATGGGACCAACGTGCCAAAGTGGGCCCGTAAAATTGCAAAACGTATAACACAATAAATAAACAGAATTGTCATTGTCTTTTTGTCATCATTTCCTTGCGCTTAAACGAGAAACGTTAGAAATCGACCGAGAGTTAAGTTTGATGCGACGTGGTAAACGTAACGAGAAAACCGTGCGAAAATTTTTGTCGATGTTGGCGTGCCGAGTACCATTTTCTGTCAATTCCTGAAGTAGGTGATAAGGGCAAGTACTTATGATCCCCTCCTCTTATCGTTTCAGGAAGTCATGGACAACAGAACACCTAAGAGGAAGATGTTTTCATGTACTCACTGTGGAGGGCCTGGGTCCGGGTGTGTTGGCGAGCGTTATCGGGTCATAGACCACGTAATGAAGCACCATATGGCACTTGACCAGACGCCATACTACTGCAACCTGTGTATGTTTAGGTGCACTAGTCAAGACCAGCTCAACAGGCACGTGACCAGCTACAAGAGGCACGCAACCATGGCGGCTATGGCTGAATTTAAGGGAGATGCGTCTCGCTATCTTGTGCACAACCCCAATGCCAAGACTATTGAGGAGGGGGTTGATTACCGTGCGTTACCTGAAGAGCAGGAGAAGTCAGGTCCCTCTCAGCCGACACAGAGCCAAGCGACAGGCACCTCCGAGCAGGGTGGAACGGAAGAGTTGGTCACAGTGAGGTTGTCACCAGCAGTATTGGCCTCACTCCTGTCAGCCAACAACGCCCAGCCAGAAGCCCCAACACCAGCAGTGCCGCCTGCCCTTCAATATGACCCTTCTAGGCCAGGTATGACGGAGTCTGAGACTAACGCCTTCATTAGCAGTTTGCTTGAGGCGCTGTCAACCTCAACTGGTACCGGAACTGGAAGGACCCTTCAACAAACAACGCCAACTGCTGAAACTGGTTCAGCAACTTACAGGCCGACACCCATAGTGCCAAAGTCACCTCAGCTGCGAATTCCCGACCTGCCAGTAAATAGAAGTAGGTCCCACACTCCAGCCCTATCCAACAGGTCAGCTTTTTCGCCACTTACGACGCCTGACGTGTTTAGTCGCAGGACTTCCAACGTGGATGAGAATATCATGCCCCAGTTGCTTGGTGACCCTGCGGATGAGAACATGATATTCTCTCCCCAACCTGCGCATACCCAGGTCATCCAGCAGGAACCACCTAGGACGACGGTGACACAGGCGACACAGACGGAACCAGAGGCAGCTCCAACTCCAAGGGTCGATTCTTTGGCTCCCCTCAATGCAGTCCTGGGGCACTTTGAGAAGACGATGGAGGTAGCCATGGGGAAGATGATTTTTGCGGTTGAGTCGGTGGCACGGGCCACACGCCATGTTCAACAGTCCATCGACGCCTTGGGGACATCTGTGTCACAGGTTTCGAGAGCGGTCGATCGCCTTACTGATGAGCAGAGACGCTTGGTGCGCAGTCGCGATTCGACAGGAAACCAGAGCAACAAACGAGCGAGGGAAGATGAGGACAAAGAGAATGACAGAGCCCTGAAATCCGTAGTCACCAAGAAGAACAGCTCATATAGAAGAAATTAATATTTGTAATTATGTGTTTAATGTAAATTAATTTGTTAAGTTTAATAATTTTAAGACGTTGTTAAAATTTAGACTGATTCACTAATTGTTTAATGATTATCTTCTCTAGTCAAGTGTTCATTTTTAAGAATTTTGTATCTAATGTTTAAGCATAAAGTGATATTTGATTACTTTGATGTCTCTCCAATTGATATTTAAAAAAAATTTCTATGTAATTTAAGATTAGAAAATTGCTTACTCTGTCTCTTACCGCACTGTTAAGTTATTACTATATTCGCTTAATTCTTCTTGTATAATGTTCATAGCGATACATTTATATAATTGACATTTAATAAGAATTTTCATACTTTACCAATTGTATTGTTAACTGAAACAGAAAATAGTTTAAAATCATATGACACTTACAGTGACCAGTAAGCCAATAGTTGCATGTAATGGCAACAGGAGTTTGCCATAAGAGCGAGGGGGTAATGTAATATCCCAGGGTCACATCTCTTATACTTACCTTGATCTGTACTGTTGTAATGTAATATCCACACTTTGTTTAATTTCTTGTATTCAATGTTAATTCACAGTAATATTTTTTATGAGGATGATGAGAGTTTCTCATCATACATAATTCAACATACAGAGGCTGTCATAAATGCATAATGAATGTTTGTCTATTTAGATATCTGCTGTCTGTTTATTTTCATACTGTAACTGGTTTCTTGGACTGGAACTTTAAATGTCAGCCTCGTATGTATGCAGTTTACGCGAAATATGTAAACATCTCTGTTTATCTTTCTCAGACAAGCTAGCGTTAAATTGTTGATTGTATTTGATAAAGAAATCCTAGAATTGTCTTACCACAGAGCGAAACCACTCTATTAATCATTTAATTCCTTTATTTTGTCATTGTTTTTAACAGCACTGTGAGTACACCTGTCCTCTTGCAGGCGGCCATTTTGTTACTATTTTATATATTGTAAACACGACGAGCACTCGCATAGCAACCGTGGATGCTGTACTTTATATGATAAAGTTTAAACTCAACTTTTTATGATGTTTCAACTTATTCCTAGCAGAAAACGTAAATTTGAGGTGTGTTATATTGTTTCATGTATTCGTAACTTATTTTTTCTTTCTTCCACAAGGAAATCTGTGGAACCCACAAAAAAGACTGTGGGATGACTTTCCCACGTAAAATACTGTGGAGCGTTCCTTCCACAAGAAATTCTGTGGGCCCCACAAGAAAGTCTGTGGAGCGTTCTTTCCACAAGCTTGTGGAATTTGTGGGGACTGTGGCATATAAATAGCCCGTCTGCCTTCAGTCGGGGTCTTCCAACTTCGAAATTTTCATGTACACCGTATTTTGATTGTTTACTGAAATTTGATAGCTTAAAATACTTGACTGAATTTTAAAAGGTGTGCATTATTTTTTAACTTAAAATAAGTCAATTTCTTCTTTGAATTAAAGGAAATATAAATTTTTTTCTCTTTATTATATCTGCATATACTTAATATTTTTCTTGCATTTTTATTTTATCTTGGGAATTGACAGATACGCGTCATTTTAGTGGTTACGCCGCGGCTGTCCACCGTGTTTTACGACCTATTTCCATTCTTAGAATATTTTTATTTAACGAAATTTTTCTTTCTTCTTGTTTTTCGTACATGTTTATAAATTGTGAAATAATATTTATCTTGCAATAAATTTGTTGATTCTAGAAATATTGTTTTCCTTTTTGCTTAGTTAAGGTGTTTCCCAAGATTGTTTCTTAAAATAACAATTAAATAGTTGGAAGTCCAAACGTCAAGAAGCGACCAACCGAGCAAGCATTCAAGTCGGCCCTAGTATTTACAGTCACGGTGAGCAGCTGAAACTGTGATCAGCCTACGTTAGAAAAAGTCAACTCACAGCTCACATTGACAGGTTGCTAAAAAGTCTGCAAAGTCATATTGAAACAGATCCTGACAGCTCATTTAAAGAGAGATCCTACTTGATCACGGTTTAGGCTCACACCACCAAGCGCGGGGCGTAACAATACCTACATTTAATTATAAAGAATATATTATTGGTTGTATACTTATTTTTCTAGAAAGGATATAATAAGTTAAACGTCAATAAAATGATGATGATGGTGATGAAGTATATGATCATAATCATTATATCACCGTCATCTTTTACAAATTGTATTTTCTTTTTTTATCATCAATCGACTCATCCGAGTTTGTCATTAATTGACTTTTATTATGTACCTCTGTTTTAAGAAATAAACGACACATACCATAGAAAACGAAAAAGGTCATGGATATAATTTAATTCTTTGCAACTGTTTTTTGAAAATTGGATTACATGAAAACAGATAAGTCATCTGTTTTGCAACTTATTTAATGTTATCCATACTAACGACACCCAACGGTTTTAGCGACATCTACTTTTTGACTTCAGCTTTAGCTTTTCCATAAATAATTACTTTTTATTCTGAAGTGTTGAATTTAGAAAATCATAACATTTTTTCAGATACTAGTACATGTATCACTTGAAAGATAAACACACATTGCAAAAAAAAACGTACGCTATACCCTAGAACTTATCACCAAAACCGGAATTAGCTCTGCATTTAACAACTTCACTTGAAAATGAGATATCCAGATATTATTATGCATATCCAGTTTTGAATAGCTCAGTCAGTTAAAGAGAATTATTCTTGAAAATATCGATAATGCGTATTTTGTTAAAAGTGAAAATTATATTAAAAATCGAAATAATAATCTGATTAAAATAAAACATGTACCGGTTAACTAAAGGAAGAAATATTTGATATTTAAAGATGCATCAAGTTTCAATTTAACCATATGGCCATGATCGTAATACGCTTGCATTTTTAAGACAGGCAACCAACCCGTTACGGGTCGAAACTGGCTGATGGCACCGGTCCTGTGTAGTACATGTAATAGGTGAAACTAAAATTGAAATTAATATTGAAATCGACCAATTACAGCAAGTTCAAAGAAAAAAGTTCAACTTCTTTCTTGTCACTTAGAACTTTGATCCTTTTCTCTAAGTATATAATGTCATTCCGCAATAGATATTCTATGTTAATGTAATATTAAGGCGAAATACAACATCATGTCTTCATCTCACTAATTTAAAAGATTTCTTCTTCCTTTTTGAAGAATATTGTTGTATTGCATTTTCGTTTCTTTTTTCTTAATTTCTATTATTACAAACTTATTTCTTCTTTCTAAAACTAAAAATCTTTATTGTAGCTGCTATTCATCATGTAACAGTGAAAACCAAATATTTTAGAAAAAAATTGCCTTTGAATTGTTGAAAATCAACTTGTAACGTTACAATGTCAAGTAAAAACCTGCCATAGTTGCTTCTATTTTCAAAAGACATTTAAATACATGGAGAAATACAGAATCCCTAAAAAACGCCGGAAACGGCAAAGTTGAAAATATTGCAGGCTCGGTAAATGTACTGTACTAATCGCATCTACTCGTATATTGATAAATTAAGTTAAAGGATGAGTTTAACTGATTTTTTTTTTAGTTCGATTGTAGATAAAACTTAAAATTTAATAACGACTAGCTCGATTTTCCTAAAACCTTCTAGGACCAGGCAATAAAGTAAAGTTTCTAAGTCAACGAACAAAAGCAAACAGCTATCATTAGATTACTGGACCGAAGCTTTTACAACACTGCCATGCTAACCATATAACCGAAATATTCAACTGTTTTAAAAAGAAAGCTTAATATTGTTAGATATATAAATCAGAAAGCATTACGTTTATGTAGCATTTTCTTGACAATAACCCACAGCGTAGCAATTGTAGTATCTTAAGGTAATGCTTTTCTAAAAGTTGATTGGCTGTGATAACTGAAGACAGTAATTTCTGTTAAAGCTGTCGACAACAATACACAAACTTCGTTACATTTTGGTCACTTGTGTCACTCATTTAAGTGTGAAAATCACATTAGAAAAATGACAAATTACTTTCTCCTTGAATGACACAAAATGTGACAAATTGTTGTGAATAATGAATTAATTTTCCTTATTTTCGGCCAAAATGAATTGGTTTGCAATTGAATCAACACAAATTCAACAATAAGCAGATGAAATGACACAATGTCCATTATTTGTAAAGAAAATATCATTTCATTTCGGTTCAGAATCTATTTGTTCCAACAACTACATCTTTATCTTATAGGTTTTGTATAGTTTTCTATACGGTTTGTTCAAAACTTTCTTTCTTTTTTTTTCAAATTCAAAAATTAATTAATTTTAATAAAGAACGTCACATTTTTCAAGAAGTCGTACATTGGTCAACTTCAAAGGTCTTCCATAATCACACCCGGCAAACTTACGCTCCACAAAATTGTGGTGTATTGAAATAAGAGCGAATGACACACATCTCAGAAATTAATCAATTTATAAAATTTGTTTGTCTCTTCACTGAGTAACTAAGATTAAATCGAATATAACAAATGATGACAGTAGTCGGTGTACTCACTTAAATTATCAACGATATATAGATCTAGATTTTGTATAAATAAATTATTCTAATAAAATAGTTTTAAAGCAAATTTTCATTGCCAGTTTTATTGCATTATTCTTTTTTCTAAACTGAAATAACACTTAATACAAAACGGCCGTGCATCTTAAAGGAACTCCACTGAGGTCCAATGGCCTAAAATAATCAATTTTAAAATCCTTTCTTAAATCAATTGGTACACTTAAATTTGAAACCAAGTAAAAGGTGATGTACATAATATGCACGGTATTAAATTGATAATCGATTTTTATGTGATTTATGGCCAATTGGGGTGAAAAGCGTTGCAATGGTTTTCACTTTTGGGCCAATTTGCACAATAAAATTATTTCTGGGAAAAAGAGTGAGCGAATGATCTGAAAATTTGTACGTGAGTTACTGGTCTAGACATACATCTAGTTCTATAAAAATCTTGAAAACAAATTTTCGGTCCCTTCATGTCAAAAAACCTATGTGGAGTCCCTTTAAAGCTTTAAAGATAAGGTTGTATCAACAAAATATGTTTTTTACAGAGAAGATATTGCATTTCCTAAACGTCAATAATTTCGTTATATCTTTGACCATTAGTTTTCGGCAAAAAACAAACATAACTTAAACATTATGAAGTCGGTATTTTCCCGGAGGAATTATGATAGATTAACTTAATCATCTCCGAGACCTAGAAGGTCGTAAAGGTTTGCAATTAAGCAGTCTGCATCTGTATTTTCAGCCGTCTCGGCTAATGGGATAATGTTAATAATCTGAAATGCTTATTCACGAAACACACTTTAATCGATGGCAAGTTTTTAAAGACATTTGACATTTGCAGCTCAGCATAATTCATGATATGAAAAGAAGGTATTAGTGCCTCATTCTGTTTCAACTCTTCTATGAATTGCCATACTTGGAGATTAAAAATTAGATAATTGATTTTAAGGTAATGTCAGAATAGATGTAAGATAGTAAGATTTATAAAGTATATATTTCTGATGGAAATTGAAAAAAAAAGTTTCATTAAAAATTAATTAAAACCTTAAGTGTATAGAACCAGTCTAAGCTTGAAAGATAAATATGGTTATATCGTTCTAACACAATTAAAGAAAATGTATATATCGAAGGTTAATCAAATACGCCATTGCTAGGCTAACTTTATAAACAAAGTCTTTGCGTATTTGTTTGATTGTCATTAGTTGTTAACATATCTTATTGAATAGTGTTTTCTTAACTAGTGCTTTTTGTTTGTAAAACTTTTTCTGGAAATTTCGTAATTTCTTTATCGAGGTTGTTAAATGCAAAAATCTTGCAACATTTAAACACGCTGCAAATAACAGTTTATGATCTAATAAAAAACCTTACTTATTTATGGCATAACGCTTTGATCATATGGTCAATTTGTATGGTGAGTATAAATGTTCCGCATGGGTATGATAAATAATTAAATTGTTGTTCGTTGCATGCACATTACATTTGTACTTATTCATTGATTTAGTCGAAGATAAAGGCATTTCTGAATTATTATAACTAGTCACGGGAAGAAATTAACATTAGACGGCTTTATCTTCAATTAGAACAAATGTGAGACACAAAAATGGGGACAAACATATAGGAAATCTAAGTAACGGTCATGTACCGAGTTTGACAAAAAAGTTTTAAAGAAAACTTGACACAGACATGGATCTGAAAGAATTGCAAATGAAAATGGTAATACTGAAATACTTTGAAGTTCTGGCCCGGTACCTGAATCCTTATAATCATTGCTACTAGCTACTAGTAATGTTGTAAACGTTGTTCTCTTCTGACCCAACAAATGTATTTTCTATTGAGTGATGGTTGGGATATAAAAAGTACCAAAGTTCCATTATGTCGTTCCATTGTGATGGATTTTGGAACTAGACCAATTCTCCACTTTTTGAAAGGTTAAGCCTCAAATGCAAAAAATATCCACATTTCACATAACGATGCTTCAGTTAGAACAAATATTTTTTAAAACCTCCAAAATTAATTTCTACATACAAAGTATACGATTTGAGTCATTGTATATGTCCATTGTCGACATAGTATGTCAATTCAGTGGCAAACCAATTTATTTTTTATAAAAAGGCCCAATTAATTCATTTTTCACATCAATTTCGCACAGTCGGGAGCATTACTTGTCATTCAAATAGAAAGTAATTTGTCATTTTTACTGCTTTTTTTTTTCTTACTAAAATGTATGACAGAAGTGGCCAGAATCAAACGTAATTTCTTTATTTGCTGTTGACAGCGTTCACGCAAATTACTGTCTTTAGTTTTCACAGCCAATCGAATTCAAGGATAGCATTATCAAAACAAATAATAAAAAAGATCTACGCTTGTATCTATACCTTGCAAAAGTGCCTAGCACGTGTTACTGATTTTGACTGGTGTTTGCTAACAATGTAAATGAAAAATACAGTTTGCTATATAAACTGCCGATAAAGTCTGCGTTACAATCAACGAAAACTTTTAACACAAAAAGGGTCTTCATGTGAATATATCACTGTAAGTCTGACAACATGCTATTCAAGTGTCATCCGTTATATCACGTGAGATTTTGTCAGTATGTACCTTTGATTTTGGTATTATAAACAACATAAAGATAATGCACCGTCCAGCGTAAGTGTGCTTTCATTTTATTTTCATAAAGTTTGTAGCCATATTCTTAAAAATCTCATGTTATTTCCTGATATTATGATGTTATTGTAAAGTAGCTTGAACATGAATAATACAAAGCTAACTAATAAAACATTTTATTTTATGCTTTTCAGTGGATTACTGATTTATCCACGAAAATTATATTTGATAATTTCACAGTGAAAATTATCAAAATATAGTTTCACACTTTTCAATGACGAAACTACTTTTTAAGATTTTCCCCATACTGCCTCAATTTTATTTTTGCTGACACTTCTGACAATGTCAGGCTGTTTAAAGAAAAAGCAAAGCTGAAATTGATATATAACTTAAATGTCAAAAGTAATAAAAAGAAGAACATTCAAATTCCAATCACTAAATTTCGTCTCTAAAATTATTTGTTTCATTTTTACAGTCTGAAAAATACATTCCTTTCACATGCAAAACTGCTCTTGATGACATTTGGGCATATTAAAGTATCCTACAAGCAATAACTGCCGTATGCTTTATGAAAAATTGCAAGCAATTACAGCCATCCTCGTAGATTAAGTAAAACAACCCAGCGTTTCTTGAGTCAGCTTCCAAGTTTCCATTTCCATAGCTGCTTTATTGAATGTTTTCACATCTGTCAACACTTATTTTTTGTCTTTTACAATCCTCAAATAAGTTTTCTTTCTTTTAAAAAGGTGTATGACTAACAAATCCAAATGATATCCCTCTGAATCAAACACAACTATTTTCCTCCCGTGAAATACACAACTTTAAAATAAATGGCTGCCGCTTACATTTAACAAAGCCAGGTCTAATATAAATTCGCAGTAAGTAACAGAAATATGGATAGATAGTTGGTCTTTTTCTCCTACAAGAATTGTTTGTTTTTATTATTAAAACAAGCGATCATTCATATTTTTTTTAATAAAATAAATAATATCACCGCAATATAACGTTGATTGTCGGACTTATTTTTTCAGCTCAAGACTTCTTGTTTTTAATGAGAAATTCCGACTTAATGGGGCTCTCAATGGGGAAAACAGATTTTAATATTAACGTTAATATTATGGAAATTTCGTTTTAACTTGATTTTAAGCATAAAATAAAAAGAAAATTTGTTTGTTTGTTGTGTAAGATGTAATTTTATTTCATCTCGTGAACTTTAAAAAGAGTATTCTCACTCGTGGCTACGCCACTCGTGAGAATACTGTTTTTAAAGCCCATTCGATGAAATAAAATTTCATCTTACACACAAACAAACAAATAACCTCTATGTCATGTTTAAATCTCTTAATAGGCAAAGCGAATTTTTACTCCTATATTCCAACGGATTTGTGACAATAAATTCGTACTTGTACTTTGACATAGCGCAAATATCCACATGATTGTTGTGTTTATTTTGCCATTGTATGAACTAATTATTTTGACTTAATTCAAAACATATTTATTTTCTTTGACGCAAATAAGGTAGTTAGATTCAATTTGTCATTGTAGGAGCTAAATGCTTGTCATTGAAAGGGCAAGATAATTTTTCAAGTTTCTCAAAGTTTCCTATCGGTTATGAGAAACAGAATGGACTATTTAGTGCAGCAATCCAGTGATCATTTACGAATGATTCGAGAAATTCAAATTTAATGGGCATTGTGATAAACAGACAAACTGTTTCTTTTTTGTCGTATTAAGGAAACAACTAAGAATTATATGCAAAATAGAATAGTACTTATTATAGCCAATATATTTTATGTATACATTATGAATTATTTTCAACTTATCTATTAATGTCCGATCGATGTTAGAAATGTTATTTGATTGTCAAAACAGTCATACACTGTAAAGTTATCACGTTCCTGTTCAATTTTTGTTAAACAACTACATGTTTTTAATTTTATTACGTCAATTATTCCAGTTAATCAAACGTGCTTTGAGAAATGCTGTGTGCATATTATTGTATCAGAACACCTACATGAGACGAATAAAGCGATGTGAATGACTACGTCACATAAATGTTTGCTAACATAGTTTTTGTTCAGTTATCAAGGAATCAACTTGTAATTATTGTTTAGATATAAGACACGTCTTAGTTAAATAACAAGTAACAAAGCCAATCGGATTTGAAGTATGAAAAGGTCACTGGTTGATTTTCTTTATTTTTGAACTAAAGAAGTAATTGAAAAACACATTTTAAGTACACTTATAAATGATGATGAGTTAACGAATAACGAAGGCAGTTTTTATGTATGGTAGATGTTCTGTTTTGTTTTATGTGAATACTTTTATCAACAATGGGGCAGTGCGGTGGGAGAAGAAGTGATAAGGCTAGGTTTTCCCTATAGTATATCAATGCACTCGCGCAAAACAGGCTTTTTGTGGTCCTGATTCTTGGACCAGAGTAAATTTACATTAATTGCAGTAAATGGGAACATCTTAGCTTTTGCTTTGCCATTCGCAATATATCTGATCAAGGAAAAAAGTAACGGTGGGCTCGGGAAAAGGGGAAATAAATACGAAAAAAGGGTATAGTTTATACACTAGCAGAAAAAATTGCCGCGCAGGAGAGAGCAGATGTCAAAACAAAACAGAAAATGAACAACAATGTTAATTGTAAAGTATAATGATGTTTTTCTGAGAGCTAAATTCACGAGGCAATTGTCAATGATATTTAGACCCGAATATCGCACAGTTTAGGATAAGACGAGCAAATTGACACCATGTAAGATCAAAAAACTTTTATAATATGCTTTAAGAAGAGAATGTACATGTAATAAGTTGTTTTATTTTCACCCCTCAGTGACATATAAATGGTCTGTTTTATTTTCTGTGATTATTTTAATCATTCTACATACCATTGTCTAGCGTGCGTATACATGTATTGTGTTTTTTTTTTTAAATTATTTCTAAATAGCAAACTAATTCTTATTATTATCAATTTTATTTCAGATGGCAGGATGGCTCTTTTATTCAATAATCTTTCAATGTTTTTTTAATCAACAATACACTGTTCTATCCTTTATCAGCAGTAAATTGAGCTTAAAGAAGCAGTATATTTTAACTAAGCATTTATATCTTAAGCAAAAGAAAACAAAAACAAAATATTTTGATGAAAAGTGTGTTTTTTTATTTTGCTTCTTACAAATAAAAACAGTTGAACATTATTAAAAAAACAAGTATATTATACTAGGTTAATATAGTTATGTATTTGACTCTCTTTTTAAACTCTAGCACATGAGTATAAAATACCAAATCCTAGTATTATCTTAAATGCTAACATTAAACAAAAATAGTCCTATACAAAACTCATACCGGTAGTACAAGCTTTTTGAATATATGTTTGCTGACTCTATTGAAGACATGAATCATTTATATAAAGTATTTCTCTGTTAGTTTTCAGTTTGTTTGTTTGAATCATAGAAAATGGAAAGAAATATTAAAGTACAGAGTAACGTTTGAAGTGGATATGATTGTTATTGTGCTTTTGCATGATCAAATGCATTTAACATTGATGTATAGTGAAATCTTCTTAAACGAAATTATTGAAACTCTTTTTTGATATCTTAACATAAAAGATGAAGGACCAAATCAACTACAAGAGACAACTTATCATAATCCATTAGAAACCAATCGAGAAAAATACAACAAACACGAGAGAGAAAAATTAACTAAAGTTTTATCTTGTTTCAGAGCGGAGTGACCTTTTCATTGGAAATGTGAGACAGATTACAAACAGTATTTGTAATAATTAAAGAAATGTGGCTCAATGTTCAATGCAATAGAGTGCATAACCGTGAGAATTAGGATACACTTAGGGACAAGCTAATACGTAAATGAGATAAATCACATTGAAATCTTTATTCAAAAGTATGTTCCGTGACAACATTAGTAAAGAGGTGATTTAATGAAATTTTAGAAAACAACATCAACAACAACAAATAACAACAGCAACAACAACAAAAAAAACTAAAAAAAAAAACTAAAAAAAAAAAAAAAAAAAAAAACAGAAAAAGAACAACACAACTTATCTTTTATTTTTCAATTTATAGTAACAATAATGAAAGATGAAAAAAAAACTTTCGAAATTTCTACATTCAGAGTACATTTGTTCAGTACTAATTTATTGACTGTTGATGCATCAAGACATGTTAAAGAAGTTGAAAGGAGGTTCGTTTAATTTCATTTAAGGTGCTTGTTTGGTTTTACGAAGCATCCACACATTATATACTATATGACACCAGAAAATATGATAAAATATGATTTTGGCTAACCTCGGCTATTACGAGTTTCAAAGCAACAGCAGAGATAAAAACCACCTCACGTACTGGAACTAAGAGATGCATATACACCAGTCCTTTCTACCCATTAAACATAAAAATATCACTAAACTAAACGAAAGTTGTAAGTACGTAAGTCCTCATACATCTGGACTTAATTGAATAACTCGTACAATTTTATTATGTTAGTGGATACGATTTTCTCATGATTTTTAGTCAGTCAAACTCCGTCTGTTTTGCACCCCTTATAAAGGATTTCTTCCTTTAAAACATTTTGACACTGGACTGGCGCCAAACTGTTACAAATACCTACAATCTGTTACATACCTATAATTACTGAGAGAAATATAAGTAACAATCTCAAAACAATTATAATCATAGGCCTTTAGACAGGTTCATCTTTTGAGAGGTCTTTGGAATCATTTGTAACATTTGGATGAAGAGTAAATTGCGGCAATTAAATTATAAGCGAATGCCTTGTGTTTCGTATATTTTAAGACGTCGTTTGTAACATATTCCGTTGACGTTTTTATTACTTTTATAAAGAATAGCTGAATCATGACCATCGTTTACCCTTTTTATCGACCCTCGTAATGAATTGTTTAAGTACATTGATAGATATGTCTGAAATAAAAAAGACAGTGATGTAAATGGTGTCAGTAATCAGCCGCCATTTGTATGCATTCACTTTATCCTGGTTTTAGAAAACACTACAGTGTAGCGGCACAAAGGTATTGAAAGTATTTCTTCTTCTTCTTCAATAGACTAGATTTTGATGTTTAACTTGCATTTCTAGTAAAGTGATAATAACAGTAACTTTACTTTTAAATAAACTTTGCAACATTCACTGCACATTAAGGGATCAACTTTCTTCAAGGTTTTTATACTTCACAACAGAAGGTGTCACGTGCCGTGTGGCAGCTGTAAAAAGTTGCCTCGTACTACACTTTACTGAACTTTCCCTAAAGTTTCCCTGTCCTGTTGAGATATATTTCTGGTCATTTGGGATCATTGATTCCAGCACATTTAAGTGTTGGAAATTGAGTTTATGTTCCATTTTAGAAATACACAACCCAGTTTGTTTGTAAAACGCGAACCATTGTCAGAGTCTAGAGTCATTTCAGGAGTTTGACACATATTGCCATGTTATAAACTTGAATAATTCATTATTTTTGAAACGGTTTGAGGCTTCAAACAATATCTAATTCTTATCATTGCCGTCTTCTTGAAATATGCAATAGAACGTGAAAAATTTGAGTTTCAATGGCTTATTGTATTCCGACAAAAACTGCTAGGCATCTTGTTCCATCAAAGAAAATAGCTAAATCTTTTGACTTGTGCTTACTTAATCAATGTTTAATTGGAGTCAATGTTTAGCTGAAGGTTTTGCAATTTTTAGTCATGAACCCTGTGTTGAAATAGATCAACACCGAATTAAGAGAACTTAAGATGTTTCATGATGAAGGCCAATTTATATAATGGATCAAAACTCTTTATGAAAACAATCGTGATATGATCGATGTGCATTTCAAATTATTTATAAATGATATCGAGTAAAAGAACTTGTTCGATTTTGAACAGTACAATGGCAGTTTAGGAGCAGACTTGAAAGTTAAAACTGTATCGGAAATGCATTACCAATATCAACTATTTGATAACAGGAGAAACATGCACTTTTGTCAAACTACTTAAATTCAATCAGGCGATCTTAAATAAATTATCGGCTGTATTTTTTGTAATAACAGTCAACACAAGAGGTTACGCATGTAACCTTTCAAAGTTTATTTGTAAGTATATTTTAAGAGAGAAAAACGCATTGCATATATCATCTTGCAAAAATGATTTTATTGACTAGTAAAACAAATGTACCATATTTACCAGTGTATATCATTAACTTGTTATATTTTAACTTACTATTATATAATATGTTTGATTTTATGTCAATTTTAACGATGATTGCACATATCTCGACTGCTGGTGCACCTTACCAGCTTTCCTGCATTTTCCTTACCAGTTTTACTACTAATATTTTTTGAAGCAGCAGCTAGACCATAAAGACCAAAATGACCATTAAGAGATCAGTTGTCACGGAGATATATCGCTTCGCATGAGGTTCCTGGATAAAGAAGTTTGATAAACAAGTAATGATTCATATTTATCATACTGATATAATATCACAAGACGCATGCATTAGCTTCAGTCACTGTACAAATTTTGCCTGCCGGAATATCCAAGCAGTCTGGCCAAGCTTTTTGTATTGTTTGAAGCTCATTTTGTTTTATTTTGATGTTTAAATCACTTTAATTTTTAATGAGCTTTTCAGTCAAAAGATGGCATATCCATTACACAAATTCAGCAGGTTAAGAAGAAGTAATTTTAATGAGAACACTTGGTTTATATCACCTTGTTTATTGGCGTTATATAAGACGTTTATACATAGGTCATGTTGAACTCATTTTCAAGAATAATTAGGTTTTTCTTCATTATTGAAATAATGCGAACAGGCTTGCACTATTTAATCTCGCTGGTGAATCGACAATTCAAAACGACCAATGAAGACCAAATAATCGCAGTTTCACAAAACAGATATAAAGGCATAGATATAGAAGATTATAAAATCTGGAAAAGAGATGCTCCATCGCTGAATAATTACATCAGGTAATATTCATATATATTTGCAAAAAGAAGGAAAGGTCCGCAAATGTGTAACGCAAAAAAACTGGTCCCCAAATGTACCTTAGTTTGCTAAAATTGATATTCTAGATAGTTGATATTCATATCTAAAATGCACTCAAAGGAAAATATGCCGTCATAAACATTCGCTTTAGACATCTAAAATAATATAAATTAAATAGGATTGGAACGATAGCAAATGCTAAAAATTCAATTATAACACTTACATGATATACAATATATACCATTTCCTATTATTGTTAAAAGAATAGAATGAATGCAGTTGTATTAATTGGTGAAAATCTTGTGTGCTTACTCATACAAATACTTATATTTTGATAATATCATTTTTATAAAGTTACATTAACTTTTGGTTATAAAAATTTAACACTACTCTATACACATGTTATTTTATTTATATTTAGCCGTTATGTGTTTGACGTTTTCGTAAAGCATTACAATATCCACTGTATAGCAACAAAGACAAAGATTAAACAAAACTTTTTCATTAATTACAAAACATATTTTTGCGTCACAAATTTTTATTTCTATTAATATGTTTTTCTTGCTAAACATATTGAATAAAATTTCGTTTCGAGTTATTCATCCGTAAATTGCTTCAGTCAAAATTAGCTCTTAAGAAAAAACTTGGATACCAAATCAATCAATTAATTAAAATAATCTATGAACGAACACTCTGTCTTGGTTGACCCCGGAGTCAATATCAAAAACAAATGCCCCAATTAGAATTCCAACTACCAGTAATATGATGTTTGATGTTTGTCTGGTATTCAGTTAATTTGTTTGTTTTAGCACCAATTAATTCCAAAATACAAGCTGAAGGTTGAAAGGTTGACAGAAAGCAGACACAATATGGCGCAGCAATTACTAAATGCATGTCTCACTTGATTTTAATTGCGGAATAAAAGTCAATTTTAAATTGTATATTTGCTAAAGGATCTGACCTTTTGTCATTTATTTTTTAAATCTAAAATAAGCGTTGAAACAATGGAAACTTGGTCAAATATTATTCTTTCACTAATATAAAGAGGGGTTTACCCAATCGAAACGTATTTCACGACATGTGACGTCGTTAACACGCTACAAGTGTGTCTGTGAACAAAAAGTCAAACTTTTTATACAATAAGCTTGTTTACATAGTATATGTTTAACATGCATTACATATTCATTGTGCTATTGAAATAAAAGTAAACATGCTAATGATCAAAGAAAGATTACAGGTGAAAATTTCATAGATCTTTCGTGGACATCGTGCATGTAGACAACAAAATTTGCCATATAATACTGTCACAATATATTATTAATTCTGTAAGTTAAACCTCGGGTCATATTAATCTCATTCAGGCTATATTCTTCCATATTTCCCGTCAGCAACTTGTATATTGAATTTATAATAAACGTAAATTGTTATTCGACGACAGATTCATAGAAAACCAAGCACTTTAGACTGTTTTATAAGAAGTCCGAGAAATAGGAGCACATAAATAAGATGACGTCAGCTGTTCAACGTTTCAACGGCTACGCGAACACTGTGCCATTGAAAGTTTTTAAATACAAAGTCATCATAGCAGTGTCACTTTTAACTTTAATTGAAGAAATGACATTTTCAAGAATCGAGAAATACGCCATGCGATAATTAATTGTATGCATAACTTAGTTAACTGTCTACATTTTTTCTGCGTGCTTTTGTTTTTCACGGTATAAACGGTAAAGTAAACAAAGTGTTAAGGCCAGTCAGAATTGGAGAAATCTGTTTTCATAATTATAAATATATTTATTTATCTTAGTTTTATCTTCCACGATATAAAGTATTTATTTTACACAAATAAATAAAAAGAAATATCTTTTACAACAAAACATATATGATGTGCTCAGTTTTGACAGTATGTATGGTAAAAAGGAGTCCAAAACAGACCTCGTTCTTTTTGTTGAGTAAACAATATCCAAATATATAGATGCTTAGAACGAAATAGCAAGGTAGATCATTGGATAAGAATACAGTGTATATTGACGAATATGTGAAAAATGTTTGTATCTTAACGAATATTCGTAAAATGTCCAATAAAGCATAGGTATTCTGTACATCGTGCTTTGTTATTAAGGTACCATACAGTATTTTGTAGCACCATTGAAATTTATTAGGTCGTTTCATTTTCGAAGACGCACAGACAGACTGGCAATGTGTATACATTAAAAATGATAATAATTATTGTCAAAGTTATTTCTGAACTTTTTTTATGGAGTTCATAATTATTGTATCAAACTTATTAAAAGTCATTCAATTTCAGTTTTGATTTTCGTAATGGTAACATTTTTTTTCAAAAATGTTTTCTTTGTACGTTTTATTAAATATTGAATTGTGAAGGTATGTATTGAAATAAAGACAAAATCCAAAAAGAAATGTCACTTAGCCCAGTCTTTTGGGCCCTGAGAGAAATCAGGATTCGCACATTATCTCCCATGTAAAGATTAATTCAACCAAGTCTGCAATTTTCATGTATTTTTGTTTTTTGTTTTCACAGCTTCAGAGGACCCTTTTTGCATACATTTTTTACATATAATGGATGCAGAAATAAACGTGCGACATCTACTCCACTCCTCTATTTTATTAACTTACTAATTATCAAACCAACTATTTTACTTTCTAGGAAAAAACACATAAACAGTTAAAACTTTTTGATAGATCAGCTGTTTCTTTTGGGCTTCCTCACAATGAAGAAATTTCTTATCATCCTCTATCAATTTGCCTGCCTACTAGATACGACTGAATCTACGTATATCCATGCAACCAATGCTGACCATGCTGACCAATATTAGCAACCATATCTGAACATGGTCAATACTTTGTGCTTCTCAGTACTTACCTGAAATTTGATTAACAGTTCTATGGAAAGTATAGTCCAGATTTCAGCAAGAGTAAAAGTAAATCAACAACAACAAAAACAACAAAAAACCATTAAGTTATGAGCCCCCTAATGGGCACTATAAGAAACTATAAAATTGACAACATGGTTCAGTTATATACCTAAAAAGACACAAGAATGCAACATTTAAACAAAGTTTACCGTATGGTTAACGAGTTATGGAGATTTTTCTAAAGTAAAACTTAGCAATTAGAAGGTCACTTTTTCAGAAATAAAAAACTATAATTATTCTATTATATAATCATTATGAAATAATGTTTTCCTATAGAAAATATTTAAGAAACAAATAATAGCATTCAGCTAACAAATGACCCAGCAAAATTATTGTTTCTACTAAAAATGTTTGAAATATGTATATAAATGTTACCCTACCCCACCCATTTTAAATAGTTGTTTGATCATTTTTCTACTTGGAGGGCCTTATTCAAAATATCCATAAAATTTACTCAAATCTGGGGCTGTTTTCAAAGTTTGCATTAATTTTCTTAAAAGTATATTGGATGCGCTTGTCAAATATAAAATACTTTTACCGTCTAGTTTTTACTTTATTAGACTTTGAATATATCAGGTACCATATTTGATAATAAATTTGGCACAATTTAGTCAATAAATACCAATAATAATTTTATAATTAAAATGAAACACTTTTTTCTTATCAAGAGTGATCTGAGAGACACAAATAAGGTTCAAAGAAAAAAAAGAAAGAAAAAAAAAAGTTGCCTCTTCTGGGGCTTGAACCCACGCCCCTCAGTTTCAATGCAGTTGACAGTAGTTCTAGCCTATTTGAGTACTCTTCAAAGTGGAGGTAATGCATTAGGTGGGTCATACCTTAAACACAGAAACAATAGTTTATTGTTTTTTATTGAGTTCCTCCGATGTTTTAGTACAATATTAGTTGTAGTATTTAAAATAGCCATAAACAGAACACGACCTGATCAAATTGATATTATAAAAAAGGAAATACTTGATTCCTCGGGGAAAATGTCTTCTATGTTAAGCAAAAGTGACATTTCAGCAATACGACTAATACAAATAACAAACCAAACGTATGTTCCAAGGCCACATATGCCTTCATTACAAAAGACATAAGACAAGTTTCCAGCTTTTATTCTCTTTTTCTAGTGTTTAAGATAAACAATTTGTGGTAAGTAATATAAAAAAGAAGATACAGGTATTATGTTTGGTTGTAAAAGATGATTCAATTTATTACTTTCATTCTCATTCTAAAATATCTGCGTAAGTTTATTATATCGCAGTCTATGTCATTTTAAGATATGCCATATTAACTGAATAATTATTTGTCTAGACAATTTTCTGCAATTACTATCAAAGGAATTGTTACGAAACTTCTCACAATAAAGACAGATTTTGCACCACTCTTGCATCATAATTTATAACTTTATTGTCCAGTTTTCCGATTTGTATAATTTTCATGAAAATTAAAAATGATAACATATTATTCCCAAAAGTACTGTCACAGCAAAGAATGTGAAAGCTGGTCAAAGGTGAATTCTTATTTGATCCTTCTTGTAACACAGAGTCATTTCTATTCATTTCATATTTTTTAATGGTTTCACTCACGAGAACTGATTTCTGTCGCGAAGCGTTACGTATTTTATATGTGTATATTTTCTTAAACATTTTGTATTCGCATCTAAAAAAGGTTAAACTTCTCTCATTTAACAATTTAATGTTTTGGTGAAAAGTTGCCATGGTTACAAATCGGTCAAGACGTACGAATGAATCTCCAATGTCTCATAGTGGTTCTCATAAACCATTTTTTTCTCAAATTGGTGATGAGAACAATAAATATACAATTTCACTTAACCACAGATTGTCATAATTTAAATTAATAATTAAACATATAACTGTAACTATTGAACGTGTACGTTTTATGAATGCTCTTGATTGGGAAAAGTCTTAACACCATAAAACTTGTTGTAAAATATTCAATCATGGCAAGTGTAATACATACTATTATAGTTTGCAACATTGTATTTTTAGAGAAGTGATATTTTTAACATTGTATTGTGAGTAGAGTGATACTTTTAACATTGTATTGTCAGTGAAGTCATACATTTAACATTGTATTGTTAGTGAAGTGATACATTTAACATTGTATTGTTAGTGAAGTGATACATTTAACATTGTAGTGTTAGTGAAGTAATATATTTGAAATTGTCTAGTTATCGAAGTTTTACTTTTAACATTGTATTGTAAGTGAAGTGATACTTTTAACATTTTATTGTAAGTGAAGTGATACTTTTAACATTGTGTTGTTAGTGAAGTGATACATTTAACATTTTTAGCCATATTTTTATCAACACTGATTTTAAAATTATACAGAGTTTTGAAATGTATGGGATAATTTCATTAATACTATCATTGCTGTTTCAAAGCACGCATATTTATTTGTCATTTCATTACTGTGACGTTAAGGTTGTTTACATTGTTGCCATGGTTACTAAGTGGTCAACACAAAATGTAGATTTTATTGTTTGTCTCATGCAAACGTGTGATACAATTAATTTCTGATAATGACATCTTCAGTGAAATTACTTCCGGTGGCGAAAAGCAAAAAGTGTTTTAGCTCTTTATAACGGTGTTGTTGAATATTGTTGTGAGTATTCCCACTATTTAATAATGCAATTACTTTATTTTATTTAAGAAACAAAAACACTTTTGCAGAAGTAGAACACAATGTTTTGCAGGAGTGGAATCCGATTTCTATATTTCTAAAATGTGCACTTTGCCTTTAATGATATGAACTTTTTTTGCTTGCTTGCTTTATGAAAACTGCATCGTTTTAAATTGGCTAAAATTCTTTCAAATACTTTGAGGTTTCATTATGTATTTTGTTTTTATGCACTTTACAAAATAACTTTATTTTGCTTTAAAGTTTTAAATTGATATATTTTGTTTCTCCAGCTTTACAACTTTTCTTAGAATATGTTTCAAGACCCATTCAAAGACATTACAGTCAGGTATATCTGAAAATATTAACAGAAAAGAAACCAGCGGCTTTTAAGACATTTTAGCCTAATCTATTTAAAACTAATATCATCATTATATAAGAAATGCTTTCCTTATGAATAAGCTGTAAGACAATTAATTCATTCTACTTTTAATACCTCTTTGGAGTTGTGTTTGCATTTTTTCCTGTAAATATTTGCAATTGATTACATGCTGTCATTTTTCTTACTTGATTGAACTAAAACCAGGATTTCTGTTTTTAAGCTTGTGTTTTTTGTAACATAATGATGTTTCTTGGTGACAACGAAACCTTAGAAAGATGACAATTATTTATAATCAGCAAAAACCTCCAGCGTGCGTCACGGATGTAAAATAAACGATGAATAAAATTTAATTAAAAGTCTGATAAGTTCCTGTTAACGAGCGAAATCGTGTGAAAATGAAGCGCTAATGCAAAAAACGCTTCGTTTTAAAATCCGACATATTGAACTATTGTAAGTCCTTTTTCAATACCTTTGTATTGCTAGTGTGATTTAAAAAGATTGTTGAATGATTGGTTTTTATTAAACCCATAAATCTTGTCAAGTAATATGCTTTCCTTTAAAACAAATGCAGCAATAGAAACTATTAAAAACTATTAAAACGTCTGGTCATTACAAAAGGATAGATATTTGAAATCGGAGCTTTTGATCTCTCTGTGGTACGATCGTTGATAATAGAGTCTGGTTACTATATCATCATACTGTTTGAATTCTAGAAAAGTATTATTCAAAATTCTTGTTAATACATTATGCATTTACATTGTTATCTGTCAAATTTAATATATCATCGCGCTAAAGGTTTCAAAACTTAATGTCTTTAAACATGCAAAAATATCATAACTCTATTATATCAATAAATAAGAAACCGTTTCACATTTTCGCCTTTTCCTAGATTGACATACATTTTAGTGTCAACACACAAATGGTTTGGTAATGGCTTAAATGCATTAATACATATACTTTTTTCAATTTGCAAGCTATAAATGTATACAGGTGCTACTGTTGATAATGCGAAGGTCAGTATTGGCTGAACACACACGTACACACGCACACGCATGCTCGCGCACCCGCATGCGCTTACACACACAAACTTGCTGTTTTGATTAAATGTTTTTTTATTAAAAACCTTCCTTCACAAACATATTTTTTCTAAACAAAATTTAACAAAGAATTATTAACATTTATTTCTATTTAATAGCACGGTTTATTTTTGTACATTGGCACAATAAGTGCCAATGGTTGAAAATGCATGATCTGCAGACATTATGGAAGGTATTTGGAATTATGGTTCTTTCTGTGTAAGTTTTACATGTTTTTGATTATTTCTATGCAAAATTTATAAATATGAATTTTTGATGAATTTATCAGACCTTTATCCTTTTATAAATTTAATTATTTCACACATTTTACAATCTTACCAATATATTTTTTATCCAATATGATTTTTGAATTTTTATCGTTTGGACCACGTGTTTCAAAAAATTAGTATATCAATTTAACCATTCAGCTACGCCTCGTTCAATATAGTTTTGACAGCTGTGTACTCGTCCACTAGAATTAATTGTTACTCTGAACAATGTGTTATAAACTCATACAAGAAAAGCATTGATGCAAAGCATCAAAGGGCGTCCAAGCAAGAAATGCAGCAGGTGCAGATGAACTAGTAGATATATGATGATAAACTGTTCAATGGTTCATTGGTTTTTGACAGTATTGTATATTACTTCTGAATGAAGGAACGAAAGACATTGTTCATTATTTATAAATTTGATTGGCATGCTAGAAATTAGAATATTACTTGTTATTTCTTTATGATCGTGATTATTAATAGCAACGGATAAACATGTATACAATCATTTATAATCCATATGAGTAACAAATGATCAACACCACACTTGTGTAATTGTCCCTTATTATGTTATCGCTTTTAGCGAAGACCACCTCTTAAGGTATCTGTTCACACTTAGTAACAATATGACACTTGTTATATTACCATGTTGATCATGTTGAGCATAAATGTTTAAATGTTTATTATACACTAATTGTAATAATTTTTAATAAAAAAATACAGATTTTATGAATATTGTTTTCTTTTCTTTTTTGTGTTTTATGCACTATTTTAATACTGAGTTTTTACGTTAACTATTATTTTAAAAATTCAATTGTCATAATGACCGACGATTATAAGTCAAAACTTAACTGGAAAAAGTCAGTAAATTATGGTTAATCTTTCAATATATAATATTGTTTATTCTTAAACCATATACATGTACATTTGTATTTTTCTTTATCATTTCTTAAATTATCAATTAATTGAATAATTAATAAAATCTGATTTGTAACTTTGAAAAAATCCTCGGCATCTTTACTAAAAACGAATAACAAATTAAATAAAATGTTTCAAAGTTGACAGTGTCATATTAATGCCATAAAAATGTACATTTTTTTCTCAATTATTGTACATATTTATTGTTTTTATCTCATATAGATAAAATAAAACATGCGATTTGTGTTGTTGGGTTTTTTTCGAATTGTATGTTTATGTATAATAATAAGCAATAATTTTGATAGTTGATCTGTGTTTATTAATTATTGTAGACAAACTAAGTGACAAACATTCATTTTGAAAAAAAAGCTTATTTATCTGTAAAAGATTTGTTCTGTTCTGTAACGATATCAAATATCTCCAAAACCGGGAGAGACCGGACAATAAACGTGTGGTACTATTCGCCGGTAGTCAAAATAGACCAGGAGAGACCGACAATTACCGACAGGAGTACATCCCTCTATAAATAGATTTTCGGAATATTTAGGTCATCAACTCATCATTCTATTTACAGCTTTCGGAATAACATACCATAATAATCCACTTTGTACTACAAAATGATAAATAAAAATACCCTGAAAAGCGCGATTTATTGACGGAAAAGGTTATTTTATTTGAAAATGTTTGCATTGCGAAATTCTCCAGTTCGCTACTAATCGCCACTAATTAATAATCAAGCACCCTCATACCGATCGGAATGATCGGCTTTTATTATGAACAACTATAAAAGGCTCGAGAAGTTGCTGTCGCCCTTTAACAAAATCTGATTTCATTACATAAAAGGCGCCGCGCTTCGGCGCGGACGCCAATTATATATTTCAAGAGAGTAATGTATAAGTAAAGTTTTTTGACAGCTGTGTACTCGTCCACTAGAATTTAGTGATGTACTCAACAATATATACTTACATCATTTCATTTAAGGGGTTAATAAAGTAAAGGTTCTTTTGCTTGTTTGTAGCTTAATTGATTTTAAACACAAATATAATGTACTTGGAAGAAAAAAATCTGATCGCCATTATATCTCAAAAAGGGGTCGTGTAAATAATCACCAATTAACATGGTCAAGGCCATTTAACATGGTAAAGGCCATTTAACGTAAAAAAACGATAGAGGTTTGTAAGTTTGACAAAATAAAAATGCATTTTGGAAATGTAAATGCTGTTAAACAATATGAGAAGTTCAAAGCAATTTTTGCACTGTCTATATCCTTTTATCTTGTCAACCTTTGTGTGCATCTTGGCATTATAGTGTTGTTAAACTAAACAAAATCGAAACCAGATGATCCACAGAGAATAAAATTTTGGCAACTTGATGTCTTATTAAGACAGTTGCTTTTGAAAAGTGAAACTTAAGGTCAGTGTCAGTAAAAAAAAGGTTCAACATCTGAAGTTGAAAATGTGCATTTTGGTGATGCTGCGAAACGCTGAGAATAAAAAATGATGTTTAATGTTTTATGGTGTTCAAAGATATATCAGTTGTGTAAAAAGAAGTAAAGTATTCTAATTTCCCCTTTGTGTAGTAAAATGTTCCATGAGCAATATGTTTTAATATGGTGATATGGTAAGAAACACAGAAGTATTTTTATTGAAAGCTTAAAAAAAGTTAAGAACAGTTTAATAACATAATAAAATCTTTAACTGACCGAACGTTTTATTCTATATTAACTTCTTTTCCTACATTTGCAATATTGTACTTTTACCAAGTTTGGTAACATATCTAAGAAAGACAGAGAAGCCAACAAATATTCATCATTTCGCTGAAATTAATTACCTAAACCCCTGTCACACTAGGACGGCGTTATCATGGCGTCCAAATACAATTCAGAACGCCGAGCTGAGCGCAGTAAGATCGCAAACATCGCGGCAGCATCATAGTGGCATCGCATAGAACGCCGACCGACGGCGGGCATTTTGAGCATGCTCAAAAAACAAGCACCGTCACTCGGCGTTCTAAAAGAGTGCAGTAGGATCGCAGATAGGACGCCGCAGCAACTCAGTAGCATCTCTTACAACGCAATAGGAGCGCCGTGAAAGCGCAAAAGGGACGCCGAATGAACGTGGTGGTTCACAACGGCGCTTAAACGGAGATTGTGCAGCGTCTTTAAACCCCTGTCACATTAAGACGGCGTTCTCACTGCGTCCAAAGAAAATTCAGAACGCCGAGGTGAGCGCAGTAAGATCGCAAACATCGCTGTAGCATCGCCGCAGCATCGCATAGAACGCCGACCGACGGTGCGCATTTTGAGCATGCTCAAAACAAACGCCGTCACTCGGCGTTCTGATAAGAGCCCAGTGGGATCGCAGTAAGGATGCCGTAGCAACTCAATAGCATCTCCTACAACGCAACAAGAGCGCCGTGAAAGCGCAGAACGATCGCCGAATGAACGCCTTTGTTAGCCATGGCGCTTGTACGGAGATTGTGCGCCTATACTGCGTGTGTACGGCGCTTGTATGGAGCTTTTTCTTTCTCAAAAGCTGTTACTACGACTTTACGGCACTGTCACGGCGACTATTGCGCTTTCAAGGCGATTCTGCTGCGTTTATTTGATATTGCAGAATACAGTACAGTAGAATCCTTTCTTAAGACTACTCCAGAATTAAGATCACACCTTTATTAAGACCAATTTTCAAAAGAACGAGATTTTTCTGTTATTTATGTTAATGGTAGCATGGTCGACAGTTAAGACCACACCACTTATCGACTTTTAAGACCAACAGTTTCAGTTCTAATTCATTGTTTTATTCATCTAACCCCCCTATTGAGACCACTGATATTCCAGTAAATACCCATTCAGATCACAAGTTTATTGTTATTCATCTGCTTAATTCTCTAAAGCATGACATTTGATGAAACAGGTGTTGCAACTGTTATAATTAGAAAATTGTATAAAGGTGAGAAATTAAACTTCAGAGTGGTTAAATGTTATTTTCTGCAAATTTATTTTGTGAAGAATTAATTTCTTAATAAATAAGAATTATGTACATGAAACAAGACCTATTAAATTCAATGTTTTATATTAAATATCTTCAGACTTAAGTTCTTTTTTTAGGATTAAATATTATAATATCAGTTTATAGTAATATTTGAAGGTTATAATATAATTGTTTAAAAACATGTTTACACATAAAAATTCAAATAGAGTGGCCATGAAATATAAATGCCTTGATAATTATAGCCATAATTAAGACCATCCGCAATTAGGATCACTGTGATTTTAGTCTAGTCTTTTCGGTGGCCCTAATTGAGGGTTTCCACTATATATATATATAAAACGTGTTTGCAAGTAAATGTCCTTTTACGAATGGGTGATGAACGCTGTGAAAACGCAGTGAACGCGCAGACTCGTGTGACAGCGCCTTTAAAACCACCTTAATTAAGATATTTTTCTTCTTATGTTCAAAGCCTATGTTTAAATATAAAGAAATAAATATAAGTTTAAATACCCATTAATACTGTTTTGATTGGCTGTTTAAGATAGATTTTGTTTTAAAATGTGGTTAAATTGTTAACTAAACTGTTTGAATTCGCCCCAAAAAAATTGAATGGCGACAATACGCAACCGGCTATTTCATTTTCCTAGAAATAATTTGAATTGAGTTAGTCTATAATGGAAGGTCTGTTATACATGTACAATAAATACTTATGTTGACAGTATTTAGAATGACACATGTACAATAAATACTTATGTTAATGGTATTTAGAATCACATGTATAACAACACACCACGGAAGAATTATACATGGATGATGTTGGCAAGTGTGAGACACGTGATCCGATATTACATATATTTGTTTTACCAGATGGTAAATTGTTATAAAACAAACTATAATTATGCATCAAAAAAGGAGAAGAAGAAATAGTTCATACTAAATCACTATGAATAGCTTATTAACACATTTTTTCTTTTAAGCAATATTTTGTAAAAACGAATATCCAACTGATATATTTCAATAGTATCTATCATATTTGAAATACTTTAAAAATTTGCATATTATATGTATCATATTGAAAATGTGCACATTATAGATAAATTTCATTTGAAGGACAAGTAATCTTAGGACTTCTGGTCACATGAGTTCAAATCCCATCAAGGCAAGCTGTTGTTTCCATAAGCAAGACATTTACACTCCTTGCTTAGTATTGGTTGATTCCGTGTGTTTCAATAAGCTTACAGGTTCCAGCACAATCGAACTAAAATAAATAAGTATAAATAAGTATGAAATAAAACGCTTTAAAAAAGGAATTTTATTTTATTTCAACAGAACTTTTCTTTCTTGGCATTTTAAGACAACGTGTTTGAAAGCAGAATATTTCTCCACAGTATAATTTGTCTGTCTGAAGTCTAAGACATTTTATCAATTTGATTGGGTTCTGGCTGACACCAGTACTTCAAAATATCAAAGATTCAACTTGTTTCCTGCAATAGAAAAGAAAGTTGATGCAGGTTGCAATTGTTTATTTATGTTTTCTAAGAAAGAATTACGTTGCATAAACATGATGCAAGTAAGTTTACAAAAAAAAAATATTTTTTTAGCATATTGGCGGCAATTTAATCTACCAATTCAAACAGTGCAGTCCAAGATCAGTCGTCACATCCGCACCATCTGCACTGTTCGCTGTTCTGACGGTATTTATTTTCAATTATTTCCTGAATATCTACGAATATCCAGATTGTAGCAGGGTCACATCCATTTAGGATATTGAGCGTGATAAGGGTTAAATTAGGCATTGTTCTAGAAATATGTATCCAAACCGGATTGATATCTATAATGATATTGAAAATGTGTTCATGTCTTTTCTTTTTTAGACAGTAGCAAGCTTTGTAGGTATCCAGTTTTGTTGACATTATATTATTGAAAATAATTTTTGATTTACTCAAATATTTTGATTGTGCATTTTAAAACCTTATTAAGGCAATATATGTTAAACAAAATTATGAAACACTGCCAGATTTTGAAAGAAAGTGCGTGTGTATAATCAACAACACTAAAATTTCTATTTGATCGTTGTCCTAATGATTGGCCAGAACATTTTATATACAAAACGCTTTAATGCTTCCCACGTGAGACAAGAAAATCATCCTTAAGGAAGAAATTATAATATATATATCACAAGCCGACTATAACGGCCAAGGAATTGATAACATAACATAAACATTACATAAACTTACAGAGTGATTCCTCAAGGATTAAACACATAGCCATTCATGTCCAGAAATGGTTTTCTTTTGCCAAACGATACAACTTATTTTATATGCAATTTTTTACGAACTTGTTCAATAGACGAAGTGAAATATTATTAACTTGAAGCAAAAGTGCCGAGACGACAAGAATAAAATTAGGGTTCCATGTATTTAATTCTAGTTTTAATTTAAATCTATCTCTTCAAGTTTTAGGTTATTTTAAATCGTTTCCGGTATTTACAAGTTTTAGATAAGGTGAGCAATTTTGACTCGAACTCGCTGTACCTAAAATTATTTACGAACTTGTCGTTATTTTACAACTTAACACATGTATATTTCAACAGTTGAACACTTTAGTTTTTATTTTTTAATCTATTGTTGTTAAATGTATCTTCCTTAGTTTATATTATAAAATATTCGTGAATTAAAGATAACCTTAAGCGTGTAGTTTTTTCAATTCAGTGCATTTGATTAAATATTTTAAAAATAAATTTGCAGATATTTGAGTGCATTTCAATTGATGATTCTGAAAATGTTGGTAGTGTTTTCAGAAACATGTATTTCTATTGATAAAAAACCCTCTTCTACTGTATATCTTTCCCTATTTTTTGGCTTTATTAGTTAAAAGAAAATCGAAATACATCTCACATAAAGCAGTAAGTTCGCAATGCGTTTACACAAATATTTCGCCGTTTTTTATACTTCTTATAGGAAATAATTTTAAGAAATGCAATAACCACATTTTTAATATAGTCTGAGGTTAAACGAATAAGTTTCAAATATAAATTCAACTATCAAAGTAAATAAATTCTATTGATTTTTCATCAGTGCCAATACTGACAACTTTAACGGCAATTCTAAATTCGAAACATGTCCTTTTAAATACATCAGAGAAAACACCAATTCAATTAATGTTGAAGAAAAACACGTGTTAACGACTTCCAAACGTCGTTTAATTTCATTTAAAGTGTGTCACATGAATTCTAAGTCCGCTGGGACAGACAAATGAGGTTTAGACTCCGTGATCAGTTCCGCGGTGAAATTTCACCCTGCTCCATGATAAAATCAGAGGCCCCTGAAATACAAACCCTGTGATCTACATTTTGAGCTAAGCAAACAAATGAACGTATACAGCTTACAAACTTTCTAATTCTCTGAATGTCCATTTCAATAGTATGCCAATTTGCTACTGTGCTTAGTGATTATGTTTTCTATTATATAGATAAATAAAACAATTACAGAGCTGTTTAGTTTGGTATTTGAGTAGATGTTGTAGATCATGAAGCTTGAACCAGTTAATAATATGCTTGCTTAGAGCGTGAATTAAAATGGACATTAGCATCAAATGATAACATTCATTAGATATGTACAGAAATATAGAACACTGTAGCAAATACTGACACAGTTTGTTAAAATCATCTCTATTTGCTAGACCCTTAGAAACACCAATTGGTACATAAGTAAACTAAATTAAGAAGTACAATTTTAGTTCTTGGCAAATCATTTCCTACTTTAAATCCATCAGTAACAAATATTGACAACTATAACGAAGTTTGTAGATTTGTAGAATGTTCCTTTAGGTGCATTGGAGAATCCATCAGTCCAATTAGTAGAGAAGTAAGGCATTAGTTAAGGATATTGAACGACCGTTTTATTTAATTTCAGCGGTCTTCATCGTCACGTAGTCACATTCTAGAAATGTTCATTACCCTCAAAATCTCTTTTTTTTGAATAGCGGCAGTAAACAGTACAGGCATAACATTTTCAAAGTATTATATGATAAACTAGCTTAATACTCATAGATTAATGGTACCATTTTAATCATGAAAAGACAGAATATTATGATTTCAATAAACATGACATACATTTATCAATTTGTTTAAAAGTTTACCAATAAACATGTTGACGGACATTGTTAAAACAGCCTAGTGGTGTCAACAGCCGTCGTACTCTGTTTGAATCGATCCTTTCTGGAATGTTTGAATTCTGAATGATAGTATACTCTTACAATAAATGAATGAAGATTTGAACAGTAATTAGAGTATCTGTACAAAATAATAAGTATGGCATAGCATATCAGCCTGCTTCATACTTCATTGATATCCAATGCTGCAAAGTCAAATTGATTGATTCACTGTGGATATTCCATTAAAGGCGCATAAAGCCAAAAATATTGAAAATTTTTATTATTCAAATTTCAAAGCTTTTATTTTCAATGTTCTTTTACAGTTTTATAAATAAAACTATTTTTTGCCATAAAGCTGATTAAATTTTTGCTTCAATAGCACTTTGTCAATTAGTACAATTATAGTGACTGAATATTTTGTATGGTCAAAAAATCACTTTTGCTGTTATCACAATATATTTAACATTCAGTGCTTTACTATTCCAGGAAATAAGTATCTTACAAGTTCCTTATCCATTTCTGAGACTTAAAGGGCCTATAAGACTTAACAGTTTTAGTACTGACCGAATGTTAACCTTTAATGGAAATACCTGCCTAATAAGATTGTATGTGCAACGACTATATAAGAATGATTAAATCACTCAGTTACAACTGACATTCGAAACTGAACTTTGCTATATCTTGCCGAAGAATATGAACATAATAATTCATGTTTCAAAACATTTTAATGTGATTTGCCTATTGCCTCTGTCAATTCATTCTCCAAGAAAATTCATCTTATCAATTGTATGTTATCTTTAATTCAACACAGTATATTTAATTTGTAGAAAACCAGATGCCATTGTCTGTCCTTATTTAATTTAATATTCAGAGACACAGAAATGGATATTACATTTATCAATGTTTTGTGCTCTAGATTAGTCTGCAATGTCGTTCAAGTAATGTTAGTTAATGATTTTTTGTTGTTGACATATCAGTAAGTATAAAATTATTCATGAACTTATACATATTTTCGCTTATATATTTCACAGCCCATAACATATTAATGCGGATTGCAAATCATTTTAGTCCTTAACGGATGGGTACTAGTATGTTTTGAAACAGTCCATTCAAATCTTTAGAGATTTTAATATCAAAATATAAACATTGAGTAACAAATAGTTATAGAATCGCCTGGTAACACCGTCCAGCTGACAGACTAACATTCAGACATTCGGTTCCAGCAGGCGCACGATTAAAAGGGACTAGAGAAAAGCAGATATTATAGGCAAAAGGTAATAAATTACCACAATATCAAACACAAAAAAATCATCATAAGGAAATAAAAGTTATGTTATAAATTAACTTACATTTGTTTTGGACGAACAGAAAGTGACGAGCCTTTGAGACCTGTATAGAGGTAGGCCAGTCTGTACATCTTGGCAATCTACTAAGACAAGTTTTTATTCGCAAAATTGATAATTACAGGTTCAAAAGTTCAAGATGGACGAACATTTGAAGGGTAGAGGTTAGACCATTTTGATATTTAGTCCAGTTTGAATTTTAGTTTTTCTTTCTTAAAATAAATTGGTCTGTAACAAAAATAATACATTAAATAATTACTATTATAGTATTTAGTATTAGACATAACAACAAACCATTCATGGAAACTGTTGGCAAGTGTGAAATAATTGATAAAATGATATATTAGATATATTTATACAGCAGATAACAAAATATTATTATTTATCAAATAAATATCATTCTATAAAAGTTTTTCAAGCAGTATGTTATAAGAATATCACATCAAATCATTATTATTATGACCATTATTTTTTTAAAATTTATTTATTTCTTTATTTATTTTTTTGCTGTTGTTGTTATTGTTTTTTTTTGTTGTTGTTTTTGTTGTTGTTTTTGTTGGGTTTTTTTTATCAATATTTTAAATAAATATGGAAAATGTGCCTATTGTAGACATATCCACAGTTGAATAACAATAACAATACTTTATACAATCGTTACTCTCCAGCCTATACTTTAGAAATGTTGGTTACTAAGTATAGTGATATTTGGTGTCATTTAAACTGAGCAGTGACAAATGATTGTTTACAAAAGAAAATATAGCAAAAAGTTTCATTAAGGAGCAGGTGTGTAATTAACATCGTGCCAGAATATTAAACTTTCATATCAAACCTCTCCTAAACTATGAAAACATAGAAAACAAGACAATTCTCTAATCTTGACTTTTTTTAAGAAAAAACATACTTCTAAACATAAAGTATGTGTGTGTATTCTGCCAGTACTGACCTTCGCATTGTCAATAGTAGCACCTGTATACATTTATAGCATGTAAATTGAAAAAAGTAAATGTATTAACTATTAATGCCTATTAGCAATTATCAAACCATTTGTGGGTCGACAATATAATGGATGTCAATCTAGGAAAAATGCGAATAATGTAAAACGGTTTCTTATTTATTGATTTAATAGAGTTATGACATTTTTGCATGTTTAAAGACATTAAGTTTTGAAACCTTTAGCGCGATGATATATTGAATTTGACAAATAACAATGTAAATGCATAATGTATTAACAAGAATTTTGAATAATACTATTCTAGAATTCAAACAATATGATGATATAGTAACCTATAGTGACTCTATTATCAACGATCGTACAACAGAGAGATCAAAAGCTCCGATTTCAAATATCTATCCTTTTGTAATGACCAGACGTTTTAATAGTTTTTAATAGTTTCTATTGCTGCATTTGTTTAAAGGAAAGCATATTACTTTACAAGATTTATGGGTTTAATAAAAACCAATCATTGAACAATCTTTTTAAATCATACTAGCAATACAAAGGTATGGAAAAGGACTAACAATTGTTTAATATATCGGATTTTAAAACAAAGCATTTTTGCATCAGCGTTTCATTTTCACACGATTTCGCTCGTTAACAGGAACTTATCAGACTTTTAATGAAATTTTATTCATCGTTTATTATGATGCACGCTTGAGTTTTTTGATGATTATATAGAGGATATTGAATGAGTGTAGTTTAATACTAAATTTATTGAACGAGTTGAATAAAACAATATTATGCTCGCCAGAGGCTCGCATAATATGATTTTATTCAACTCGTTCAATAAATTTAGTATTGAAACTACACGAATATAATATTCTATTTATCACATATATAAAATAAGAACAGTAAACTGTTAAAATGAGTAATTTTTCATTGACGCGCCTATAGTGTAACGCTAACATTAGCGCACTTAAACGCTATGTTTATATATAGCGCAAATGACGTCACGTCAAAGTGTTATTACACTAGTGTAATATCGTTTTTGTATTTTCTGATCGCAGATCAGAGAATACATAGCTAACATCCACGGTCTAACACAAAATTTCCTAACAGTCCTAACAACGCAAATTAGTTCTCACTCAAAACTGCTTAAAAACCAGCAATTTAAAAGAAAGAACAATTTTTTGTTACAAGTGTCCAACAAATTACTACATCTTCAAACTTTTAAAGTAGCGTTGGCTTATAGAGTTGTCAATAAATGCACACTCACAAATTACGCGGATGAATATGATTTTAATCAATGAAAATGCTATTTTTAGCGATGTCGATTACCGAATACTACACAAATAAATCTGACTGCCGAGTAGTTGAATATATAGTTTCTACATGTTGGACTGTTTGGGCGAGAAGATTTTTGCTAAATTATTTACTTCAATTTTAAACAACAGGTTTACCCTGAACAAAATACCTCGAAATTACCTTAACCCGAAATGCAATGGAAATTCTAAGTTTAGAATGACTTGACTTTATTCAGCTTTTGATATTAAAACTTCTCCGTGGTGCAGGGGTTACGCGCTCGCTTAGTGAGTGAGAGGTCTGGAGTTCAAATCCCAGTCGAGGCATCATTTTTTTAATTCTTTTTTTTCAGTGTCTTTGTTAAGGAAATAGCCCCGATATGCAAGGATAAAGTGTGGCTATCATAAAAAATGAACATAAATTATTTTTTAATGCAACTCTAGTTATGCAAAATTCCGTATGTATCAAACTGTGGTGCCCTGCAAGATGACTTATAGTACATAAAAATAAACTTATACAGGAAAACACATACAGATATACAGTACGATTTAGATTGCAGGGATCAGAAAATACCACAGAGCTTGCAGCCCTTTGATTATTAAATGGCTTTATTACACTCCTGCGCCGCGGTTTATGTGATAAAAATAATTGTCATCTTTCTAACGTTTCGTTGTCACCAAGGAACATAATAATGCTACAAAAAACACAAGCTTAAAAACAGAATTCCTGGTTGTTATTCAATCAAATAAGAAAAGTGACTGCATGTAATCAACTGCAAATAGTTACAGGAAAAATATTGCCAACACAACTCCAAAGAGGTATTAAAAGTAGAATGAATTAATTGTCTTACAGCTTATTTATAAGGAAAGAATTTTAAAAGAAGATTATATAATAATGATATTAGTTTTAAATAGATTAGGCTAAAATGTCTTAATAGCCGCTGGTTTCTTTTCTGTTAATATTTTCAGATATACCTGATTGTAATGTCTTTGATTGGGTTTTGAACTTGAAACATATTCTAAGGAAAGTTGTAAAGCTGGAGAAACAAAATATATCAATTTAAAACTTAAAAGCAAAATAAAGTCATTTTGTAAAGTGCATAAAAACAAAATACATAATGAAACCTCAAAGTATTTTGAAAGAATTTCAGCCAATTTAAAACGATGCAGTTTTCAGAAATAAAGCAAGCAAAAACGTTCATATCATTAAAAGCAAAGTGCACATTTTATAAATATAGAAATCGGATTCCACTCCTGCAAAACATTGTGTTCTACTTCTGCAAAAGTGTTTTCTGTTTCTTAAATAAAATAAAGTAATTGCATTATTAAATAGTGGGAATACTCACAACAATATTCAACAACACCGTTATAAAGAGCTAAAACATTTTTTGCTTTTCGCCACCGGAAGTTATTTCACTGAAGATGTCATTATCAGAAATTAATTGTATCACACGTTTGCATGAGACAAACAATAAAATCTACATCTTGACCACTTAGTAACCATGGCAACAATGTAAACAACCTTAACGTCACAGTTATGAAATGACAAATAAATATGCGTGCTTTGAAACAGCAATAATAGTGTTAAAAAAATTATCCCATACATTTCCAAACTCTGTATGATTTTAAAATCAGTGTTGATAAAAATATGGCTAAAAACTGTTAAATGTATCACTTCACTAACAGTACAATGTTTAAAGTATCATTTCACTAACAATACAATATTTAAAGTTTCACTTCACTAACAATACCATGTTAAAAGTTTCACTTCACTGCTAATACAATGTTAAAGTATCACTTCACTAACAATACACTGTTAAAAGTATCACTTCACTGACAATACAATGTTTAAAGTATCACTTCGATAACTAGACAATTTCAAATGTATTACTTCACTAACAATACAATGTTAAATGTATCACTTCACTAACAATACAATGATAAATGTATCACTTCACTAACAATACAATGTTAAATGTATCACTTCACTGCTAATACAATGTTAAATGTATCACTTCACTAACAATACAATGTTAAATGTATCACTTCACTAACAATACAATGTTAAATGTATCACTGCACTGCTAATACAATGTTAAATGTATCACTTCACTAACAATACAATGTTAAAAGTATCACTCTACTCACAATACAATGTTAAAAATATCACTTCTCTAAAAAAAACAATGTTAACTATAAAAGTATGTATTTACACTTGCCATGATTGAATATTTTCCAGCAAATTTTATGGTGCTAAGACTTTTTCCAATCAAGAGCATTCATAAAACGTACACGTTCAATAGTTACAGTTATATGTTTAATTATTAATTCAAATTATGACAATCTGTGGTTAAGTGAAATTGTATATTTATTGTTCTCATCACCAATTTGAGAAAAAAAATGGTTTATGAGAACCACTATGAGACATTGGAAATTCATTCGCACGTCTTGACCGATTTGTAACCATGGCAACTTTTCACCAAAACATTAAATTGTTAAATGAGAGAAGTTTAACCTTTTTTAGATGCGAATACAAAATGTTTAAGAAAATATACAAATATAAAATACGTAATGCTTCGCGACAGAAATCAGTTCTCGTGAGTGAAACCATTAAAAAGTATGAAATGAATAGAAATCCCTCTGTGTTACAAGAAGGATCAAATAAGAATTCACTTCTGAACGCCAGCTTTCACATTCTTTGCTGTGACAGTCAGTGCTTTTGGGAATAATATGTTATCATTTTTAATTTTCATGATAATTATACATATCGGAAAACTGGACAAGTACAACATTGAAGTTATAAATAATGATGCAAGAGTGGTGCAAAATCTGTCTTTGTTGTGAGAAGTTTTGAAACAATACCTTTGATAGTAATTGCAGAAAATTGTCTAGACAAATAAATATACAGTTGATATGGTATATAAAATGACATAGACTGCGATATAATAAACTTACGCAGGTATTTTAGAATGAGACATAATAGAAGTAATAAATTGGCTTATCTTTTACAACCTAACATAATACCTGTATCTTCTTTTTTTATATTACCTACCACAAATTGTTTATCTTAAACACTAGAAAAAAGAGAATAAAAGCTGGAATCTTGTCTTGGATCTTTTGTAATGAATGCATATGTGGCCTTGAAACATACGTTTGTTATTTGTATTAGTCGTATTACTGAAATGTCACTTTTGCTTAACATATAAGACATTTTCCCCGTGGAATAAAACATTTTCTTTTCCATTATATCAATTGGAACCAGTCATGTACTGTTTATGGCTATTTTAAATGCTACAAATACAATTGTACTAAAACATAGAACGAACTCAATAAAAGCAATAAACTATTGTTTCTGGGTTTAATGTTTTTGTTGTTTTTGTTGTTGTTGATTTACTATTACTTTTCATAAAACTGTTAATCAAATTTCAGGTAAGTACTGAGAAGCACAAAGAGTTGACCTTGATCAGATGCGGTTGCTAATATTGGTCAGCATGGTCAGCATTGGTCGCATGGATATACGTAGATTCAGTCGTATCTAGTAGGCAGGAAAATTGCTAGAGGATGATAAGAAATTTCTTCATTGTGATGAAGCCCAAAAGAAACAGCTGATCTATCAAAAAGTTTATGTGTTTTTTCCTAGAAAGTTAATTAGTTGGTTTGATAATTAGTAAGTAAATAAAAAAGAGGAGTGGAGTAGATGTCACACGTTTATTTCTGCATCCATTATATGTAAACAAAAGTATGGAAAAAAGGTCCTCTGTAGCAATGAAAGCAAAAAACAAAAATACATGAAAATTGCAGACTCGGTTGAATGAATCTTTACATGGGAGATAATGTGCGAATCCAGATTTCTCTCAGGGCCCAAAAAACTGGGCTAAGTGACATTTCTTTTGGATTTTGTCTTTAATTCAATACATACCTTCACAATTCATTATTTAATACAAAAAAAAAACATTTTTGAAAAAAAATGTTACCATTACGAAAATCAAAACTGAAATTGACTGACTTTTGATAAATTTGATACAATAATTATGAAATTCATAAAAAGTTCAGACAATAATTATGATCATTTTTAATGTGTACACATTGCCAGTTTGTTTGTGCGCCTTCGAAAATGAAATGACCTAATAAATTTCATTTGTGCCACAAAATACTGTATGGTACCTTAATAACAAAGCATGGTGTACAGCATACCTGCTCTATTGGACATTTTACGAATATTCGTTAAGATACAAACATTTTTTTCATATTCGTCAATATACAAACATTTTTCTCATATTCATCAATATACACTGTATTCTTAAATCCAATGACCTACCTGGGTACTACTCGTATTTACTCAACAAAAAGAACGAGGTCTGTCTTGAACTTAAACATATTGACTCCTTTTTACCATATATATTGTCAAAACTGAGCACATCATATTTGTATTATTGTGAAAGATATGCCTTTTTATTACATGCTTTTCGGTGGTTTATAGAAATATATTAATGATATAAAACTGGTAATTTCACTGTTTGAAACAGTGAAATTACCACTTTGATAATTTCACTGTTTTGAATTTAAGCCCCTTACCTTGTTTCAGTGAAATACAAGCGTGCACAGTACTGGGTACCAACTTAATGACGTGACGTCGTAAATGATGTCACGTTGTTTTATTATTTGGCGCGCTTTTCATTCAGTATTAGGTTTAATGTCTTTTTAAAACGTTTCTTTGCATATAATAAAAAGAAAATTTGTTTAGTTTAGTGTAAGATCGAAATATATTTCACCTTGTGAACACCAAAAGTTCATATTTCACTCGTGGCTGCGCCTCTCGTGAAATATACCTTTTGGTGCTCACTCGGTGAAATATTTTCCGATCTTACACTGAACTAAACAAATATCCTCTATTTATATTTTGTGTAAAATAAATTCTTTTTACCGTGGAAGATAATATATCATATATTATATAATAATAAAAACAAATTTCTCCAATCCTGACTGGCTTAAATACTTTGTATACTTCGCCGTTTACACCGTGAAAAACAGAAGCACGCAGAAAAAACATTTAGACGGTTAACTAAGTTATGCATAAAATTAATTATTGCATGGCGTATTTCTCGATTCTTGGAAATGTCATTTCTTCAATAAAAGTTAAAAGTTACAGTTCTATAATGAATTTGTATTTTAAAAACTTACTTTAAATGGCACAGGGTTCGCGTAGCCGTTGAAACGTTGAACGATGACGTCATCATATTTATGTGCGCCTATTTCTCGAACTTCTTATAAAACAGTCTAAAGTGCTTGGTTTTCTTATGAATATGCCGTCGAATAAATACATTATTATAAATTCAATATACACGTTGCTGACGGGAAATATGGAAGAATATAGCTTGAATGAGATTAATATGACCCGAGGTTCTACTTGCATCACTAATAATATATTGTGACAGTATAATGTGGCTAATTTTGTTGTCTACCTGCACGATGTCAATGAAAGATCTAGTGATTTTTAGTCTGTAAGCTTTCTTTAATCATAAGCATGTTTACTTTTATTTCAATAGCACAATGTGTATGTATTATATATTTTATGTTAAACATATACTATGTAAACAAGCTTATAGTATAAAAAGTTTGACTTTTTGTTCACTGACACAAGTGTAGGGTAGCATTTAGAGTGTATTTACGACGTCACTTGTCGTGAAATACGTTTCGATTGGGTAAATCTCTCTTTATATTAATGACAGAATAATATTTGATCAAGCTTCCATTGTTTCAACGTTTATTTTGGATTTAAAAAATAAATGACATAAGTTCAGATCCTTTAACAAATAATCAATCCAAAATTGACTTCTATAACGCAATTAAAATCAAAGGAGACATGCATTTAGTAATTGCTACGCCAGATTGTGTCTGCTTTTCGTCAACCTTTCAACCTTCAGCTTGTACTTTGGAATAAAATGGTGCTAAAACAAACAAATTAACTGGATACCAGACAAACATCAAACATCATATTACTGGTAGTTGGAATTCTAATTGGGGTATTTGTTCTTGATATTTGACTCCGGGGTCAACCAAAGCAGAATATTCTTCCATAGAATATTTTAATTAATTGATTGATTTAGTTTTATTTCACAAAACGGTTTAATAATGCCAATCTTTTTCTTTAGAGCTAATTTGTACTAAAGCAGTTTACGAGTACATGAGTAAGAAATTCAAGACGAACTGTTTTGGAAATGTTAAGCAATGAAAATATATTACTCGCAATTCTAATTTTTAACGCAACGATATGTTTTGTATTTGAAAAATATCTTGTATAGTCGTTGTCCTTGTTGCTATGTAGTGGATATTGTAAGATGGTTGAATTAAATAGGAAAAGACTGTAGAAATTGTAAAACAAAATATTTAGCTCAATGAAATAAATATATACAATATACAATAATGAGAAAAACACAATGTATTTCGAAAACGTCATACACATAACGGCTAAATATAAATTAAATAACATGTGCATAGAGTAAAGTTAAATTATATGTTTATTTTAATAAAATCATAATAATCAATATTAACATTTGTATGAGTATACACACACGGATTTTACCAATTAATACAATTGCATTCATTGTATTGTGAAACAAGAATAGAAAATGATATACATTGGATTCCATGTAAGTGTTATAATATAATTTCTTATGATATTATATCAGTATGATTAATATGAATTTGGCTACTTGTAAATCAAACTCCTTTCAGATTTGTTATCAAGGAGTCGCTAGTTTTTAGCTCCGTCGAAGCGAAATTTCTCTGTGACAACTGATCGATTAATGGTCATTTCGTCTCCCAAATCATGTTGGGTATTAGTAGTAACACAAGTAATGTCTTGTACGTTTGGTGGTTTTGTTTGGTTTTACGACGCAACAACACAATTTTTATCGTATGGCGCCGAAATAGGAAAGATGATTTCGGATAACCTCTAGTGTTACAAACTTAAAGCAACACCAGGATTCGAAACCACCTCACCTACTAGAGCTAAAAGATGAATATACTCCAGTTATCCGGACCCATTTAGACGCCTCTCTCAATCATGCACTGCAATTCTGATTCCTCAACCCTCAGCCACAAGGAAAGTTGGTTAGGCGGACCGCTGGTCGTGACATGACCAATCGTCTTTAAATATCTACATAAAATCAAACACATATAATAGAATGTTGAAATACAATAAGTTAATGATATACATGTACACTCGTATATATGGTATGTTTGTTTGACTAGGCAATTTATCAGTTTTTTACATACTTACTAAGAACAATTTTCAACCTAATTTGATTTTCTTATTTACCTTGCAAAACCAGGACCAATTTTGAGAGTGTTATTTCAAAAAAGAAATTACAGACGATAGTTTATTTAAGATCGCCCAATCATATTTAAGTATTTTGGCAAATGTGCACATTCTCCTGGAATCAACAGTATATAAATAAAAAAACTGTGCAATTGTCAACATCTAACTGTATCAAAAATAAACCAAGAGTAACAATAACTAAACTGTCCTTACCTTTAAATTTAAAGTTGTGTACTTTAGGCCTACTTGAGAAGTTTTCTTTTTCTTTCATTCTTTAAGCAAGTGACATAAACATACAATAAGCTGTGTTATATTTAGAAAAAAACTCTAACCCATTTATACGGTTATGATCTGTAAAATCTGATCCTTCTGTTTCGCATGGTTTTTGACAAAATAACGATGACATCCTATGTCTGTCCACTATGTCTGTAACGTTTCACTGATTAAAATTGTTAAATAATCCTTTGTTGCATGCTTAAATCGTCTGCATGTTCCAGTTTGACACATAATTATTAACATTGCAATTACTTCCGTTGAAAACGGATGTTTACTTTTTGACTTTTCAACAAAAAGATATTTTATACGTGAAAAGCACTCATGGGTGCAAACAACTAAATTTCATGGGTGTCATAGTTACTCCAGAGAAGATGGTGATGTTCTGTCATGGTGAAAGTGAATCGATTAAAAAATGGCGGCCATTTTTTTTTCATAGACCACGTGACCAGATTTTATACTGTTAAAAAGTACTGTTACCTATGTTACTGTACAAAATTTTAGTCACGTGGTACACTTGCATTAACAGAAGCCTATAGGAAATTAACATTACGAAAAAAGTGAAAAAATTGATGTTGTTAATACAATTCCTTTATCGTTTTAATCCTTAACCGTCATTTTACTTTCAAAATCGACGTCATATTTTTCACATTAATTAGATGATAACGGTTGTTTATGCTTGGCTCGTACATGAGACTCTTCAATTATCACCTTTCTACGAATTTCATTGATGTATGTTTGTAATTTAGGGTATTGAAGTAAAATAACCTATAACTGGGGATTTCATATTGAAATAGAAAATCTTTGATAAAATTTATCATGAAGATGGTGTATACCCATAAAGGAAGGGGGGGTAGTCGGGATCGAATAAGATATATAGAGATCACGGGAAATGACTACTATCATATCGCTTTCTAAAAAGCAGTAACCATATCAAACATAGAGTTTTGGCAACTGGCCACCTATCATAGGTGTCAAAAGTTTTTTTTATCAGTTAAACACATGACTCGGCAAGTTAACATGAAATGTTAATAATATGACGTTATTATAAAGCATGTATTGATTTTTTTCTATACACAATAATTTGTCGTTTTGCACAAGACTTAAATCAAAAGCAATGATACAATTTCTGCATTAAAAATCTTTATTACTATTTCTTATTTTCTAGCCTTTAATTACGACAAGCACACCATCAACACAGATATAGATTATTACTTTCCCTATATATCTTATATGTTCCCAGATCCCGGGCGCCCCAGAATTCCCCAATATTACTCTCTTTTTAGAAGCGTAATCTTTTGGGATCCGTTGTTTTTCATGAATAAGCCTAGAGTTAAGGTTTTCAAATGAAACACATGGATCAAGCAAATAAACATGAAATGTTTAATTTAATTTACATAAAACGAAATAAATAAAAAAAACATCAGCCACTTTATAGTATACACATGTAATGTATGCACCTGTTATTATTGTCCGAAAAGGACAGGGAACACTTTCGAAAATTTGAAATAACAACATCCGTAAGCAATGGATTTTACTGATTCACACAGAATATGTCATATTAACGAAATATACAAGCAATTTTTGCATTATATATGCCATAAAGACATCACCGACTTATAATTTGACGCTATTATAAAACATGTATTGAGTATTTACTTCTATACACAATAATTTGTCATTTTGTACAATACTTAAATCAAAAGCAATGATACAATTTCTGCATTACCAATCTTCAGTGGCGTACATACATTTGAAATTTAGCATTCTTGTATATATCAATATACATAGAAGATGGACAATCCAAACATGTATAAATAAGAATGCAATCAACACACATGGGGTTGCACCTTTCAATATGAAAACAGCGCGACAGGGGTGCGCACCCGCACCATTTTACCAGAGCCAAAATACGTATAATTTTTTGCGGAATATTCCCTTCCATAGTACTCATCCACTTTTTAAAGTGATACTCAAAAAAATTATTGACCCAGAATATTTAAAATGATCCTATTATACTCAAATTTCACGCTTTAAAAATGAATTTTGTGTTAAAGTCCCACATAAATTTTCTGTATTAAATTCTATATATTGGCTTGAAGCATAAATATATATCTATATATATATAGTTGAACGAATTTAGACCAAACACGAATAGTTTTAAAAATAAGTCATTGTGACTTGAACAAAGCTTTGGAAGTACAATAACAGATACTGTGGATATTTGTTTGATTGAGACAAGTCAAAGTTATTCATTTGACATGCTTCTTTAACGTTTCATAGTTCCACATGTGTTCAAACTATTTTAAAATATGACGCCTCTAACCTGACCCACGTTGGCTCAAGTTAGGAAACCACCATTTTATTCTTTATAGGGAGAAATGTATTGTTTTTGGTGATTGCGTATTATTTTGTGGACATTTACAGAGAATAATGAATCAAAAATCAACATAAAGGAACGAACAAATTTTGCCTGTCTCTCCCTTTAAGCTGCTTGCCTTTTAATAGACCTAACCACCTTCAAAAATTTCAATTGTTCTGCCAGGAACAGTAAAGCAGTTAAGATTTTTAGGTCAAAGACGAAATCTTCAATATTTTTAAGATGGTTTGTAATAAGATAAATTTTACTCAAAGTTAAGTGGCATGCGCCAACGGGCAAAGTATTTAAATAACGGGAAATGGAAAGTTTTAGTTTATAAAGTTGTACTGTGTAAATATTTATGTTAAACAGAATTGGCGGTTAAAATGCAATTTTGTGTATGAAAAGGTTAATTCTGTTCTTAAATTACAGCATTAAATATAGCACCTGAAGGGGGCCTTTGAAAAACATAACTACAGAGATGTACAAGACACTTATTAAATATGGCATGCTTTTATTTGTTAAATTCAGGTATTAATAGTCATGTTAAGCCGAAGCATTCAGTGCTTTCATCGCTTTGATCTATATTGCAGTGTTAAAGTTACATTTAATAAATTTCATAAAAAACTAAATAGCGACATTTCATTAATAAATTGGGTTTTATATCGACTCTAGGTCTTATTTTGGTGTCCAGACAACCAAAATGAGTTTTATTAGTATAAAAATAGGTAACCTCATTGTGGCGAAATGGAAGTACAATTTCTGTTTGCATGAGAAACTCCGCCTTCGGATCATCCGTACATCAATATTAAATCAACAAACATGACTTTAAGTGAGCAGTCCTAATTTAACGGTATATTTCCGCATTGTAACGGATGTTTTCATACAAATTTAATTCTTTTTACGAGATGATTACTTTTTACTGAACCCCAGGTTTAGTGCACCGTGAAACTTAAACGGTTAAAGTGTGTTTGCACAAGAAAATATCACATTTGCTGTGTTCCGGATAGCAACTATAAAACTGTGACGTAGCGCATACACGAGCTCATTATAGTCTTCATTTGCATCCTCAAATTGAATTCAATGACAAGTTTCTAATGGAACTTAAAATGTTTCATTACAAAAAATAGCCCGTTTATTTGCTAAAAAGTCTGAAATCAGGAGTTTGGTATGGGTGCTTGCGATACCATAACAGCTCTTGAAAATTTCGGAATTCAGTCTCGGTCTTAGAAAAACTCCACAAGAAGATTATCACACCATCTGATATACCTAAGAATTCCGGGTACCCTCCAATAAATTTCAAGAGTATATTCAAGTAACAGCAAAGTTATTATGACAAAATTTCTTAAATCGAGAAATATTCTTCTTGACGATATATGAAAAGTCACGTGGGTTGGCTACCAGTAGAGGTGTTAAAATTTAATTGCAATACCTTTTATGCAAGCGATTAAAGTAATATAATGTATAAAGGACTTTCAAAAACACTTATTATTCAGAGCGGGCGCTATGGTGCAGTGGTAACACTCTCTGCTTACCAATCAAGGGGTCGTGAGTTCGATCCCCCGCTACTCCACTGAAAAACTACAAGACAGACAAAACCAGAAGATGGAACGAAGACGAGGACCGATAATAGAAGAACGAAGATGAGGACTGATAACAGAAAGACGAAGACTAGAAGACTGATAACAGATGGACGGAGACTAGGACTGAGAACAGACGGACGGAGACTTGGACTGAGAACAGACGGACGGAAACTAGGACTGGGAACATACGGACGCAGACTAGGACTGGAAACAGACGTACGGAGACTAGAACTGAGAACAGACGGACGTAGACTAGAACTGAGAATAGACGGACGGACACTACGACTGAGAATAGACTGACGGAGACTAGGACTGAGAACAGACTGACGAAGACTAGGACTGACAGAGACTAGGACTGGGAACAGATGGACGGAGACTAGGACTAAGAACAGATGGACGGAGACTAGGACTGAGAACAGACTGACGAAGACTAGGACTGAGAACAGACGGACGGAGACTAGGACTGAGAACAGACTGACGGAGACTAGGACTGAGAACAGACTGACGAAGACTAGGACTGTGAACATACGGACGGAGACTAGGACTGAGAACAGACGGACGGAGACTAGAACTGAGAACAGACTGACGAAGACTAGGACTGAGAACAGACGGACGGAGACTAGGACTGAGAACAGATGGACGGAGACTAGAACTGAGAACAGATGGACGGAGACTAGGACTGAGAACAGACTGACGAAGACTAGGACTGAGAACAGACGGACGGAGACTAGAACTGAGAACAGACTGACGGAGACTAGGACTGAGAACAGACTGACGAAGACTAGGACTGAGAACAGACTGACGAAGACTAGGACTGTGAACATACGGACGGAGACTAGGACTGTGAACATACGGACGTAGACTAGAACTGAGAACAGACGGACGGAGACTAGGACTGAGAACAGACTGACGAAGACTAGGACTGAGAACAGACTGACGAAGACTAGGACTGGGAACAGATGGACGGAGACTAGGACTAAGAACAGATGGACGGAGACGAGTAAAACATACAATAGAGAGTAAACAATTCTGACTAGAAGTTCAAGAAACCTGACGAAACAGACAGGAAAATAAGACAAAGGACATTAACGATACAGAAAAGTGAAGACAACAGTATCACAGACCACGCGGAACTGAAAACACAAAACAGTTCACTGTTTACAAAACAGTAAGCCACAAGAAAACACTAGAGACAAACGCGGATAGCAGAAAAACGGGATACGAAACAACGGTGCATTTCAGGACAAACAACAACAAGATACTAACAGAGCAAAATTCTATACGACACATGCAAAACGTTTGATGAAAGTAAGAAAGAAAACACATACAAAACCTGAAATATTCAACGAAAGGACAAAACTATTAACATCATGTTATATAAACTTAAAAATAAAATATAATTCCCTGGAAATAGCTACCTGTCATAGATGTAAAAAATTTCTCTTTATTAATTATATGCTACGTATATCTTACAATCTTTTCTAAAGATTATAATAATAATTAATACATACACTTAAGCTAAATTGTGTGTTACAAAAACTTCCTTGATACGTATCCGCATTCTATGTATATAACTCTAGATATATTATTGAGTTTAAATAAATACCCCGTTCAAACGCAAAAAATTAAACTTGCAAAAGAAATTGTTCTAGTTACAAGTTGCCAATATTTTATTTTCTGAAATTTATCTGGTTTACATATTGCTTGTTTTAACAACGAAAAGATGCCAAGATACACACAAAAGGTTGGCAAGTTTTAAGGAAACAGACAGTGTTTCGTGTAAAATTTGCTTTGAACTGCTCATTTCATTTTTACAGCATTTTAAATGTCAGCTTAACAAAGAAAAATATTGACATAACTTTTAAATATCTTTCATTTTATTGCGTGTTTATCGGCATTGACAAGATGAGTTTATGATTAAATGCATGATTTTTCTGAATAGGTATATGAAATTTTAAATATACACATGTATATGATATATTCTTGAATGAATAAACATTTAAAGGGTGGACGAATTGATATAATATTTTATCTGTCAGTTTGATATCAACACGTTTCTCAAAAGAAACGATATATGCACATGAACAAAAATTATAAGGTTTTGATTGATTGACTGATTAATTAATTAATTAATTGATTGATTGTTTGATTGGTTAGTTGATTGATTAATTATTAATTGATTGATTGAGTGAGTGAGTGAGTGAGTGAGTGAGTCATAAATTGTGTATTTCACAAAACATTTAAACATAATATGGTCCAAAGCAATGGCAATAAATCACAAATACAACAACAGATTCGATTATATTGAGTGTGTTTATGTAAAATATCGCTTATTGCGTTTAAATAACTTTAGTATAGAACTGTTTTGTTGTGAAAGACATGCTTTATATTAGACCCCCCCCCCCGAAAAAAAACAACACAAAAAGACACCGTTTGTCTTGGTTCATATGCACTGTAAAACATGGTAGATACAATCGATTAAATAAGAATGAACAACTGATTGTTTCTGTGAACGAAAATATATGTTTGTTTATATCTTTTTCTTTTTATTTTGTTAATAATGTTAATATCAAATCTAGAAAAAGAATGAGAAAATAAGATTTCGTTGTAATCCAGATGTTAAACTTTTGCACTTTGCATCATCAAAACTAGTGAAAGTATAAAATAACAAAGACAGTAATGTACATCAGTTTTGGGCTCTACGGTTGCTTCATTTTGAAATATATCAGTCATCGAAATTTAATCTTACATGTCATTGTAAAGTGTTTCTTGTCTTTATTTTGACTTATAAATATCTAAAAATACGGAAGCATGAGTCACAAAAAATACATGAAAAGTGTAGTCTTGGTTTAGTTGATCTGTACATGAGGGATAATGAAAAGGTGCATCATCTCGCATGTTCCCTAGCACCGGCTTGAGCGGTTCTCAATTTTCAACATTAAAATATGCTGGAATCAATGATCCCGAATGACCAAAAAAAAATATAACAAAACCGAAATCAAGTACGGGAAAACTTTTTATAGCTGCACACGTCACTTGACATCTGCTGTTGTGGTGCATAAATATCTGGAAAACACGGGATCCCTCTGAAGCATTAATCACAACAAAATTACATGAAATTATATTTATGTAGGTATGCTAAGCATACGATTAGTGATGTTATAAAGATGACAAAAGTTCCATTAGAATTCGACCAAACATCTATTGAAAAATGCTAATATGTTATGTGAAACTTTAGCGATTTTACAAATGACAGGAACAGAAGAAAAAATAAATAAGAAAATAATTAATTTTGTTGACATTTTTAGCTCAAGTCTTGACATTTTGTACAGATTTTTCAATATCCATCAAATATTTTATTTAATCTTTTTCTATTCAAGTATATCAGAGTGGATGAATTTCTTTCGGACGGAACTGCTAATGAAAATAATTTTGTCAGCTCTTTTTATTTCACAATTTATAGTTTATATTTGAAAGTCTAAAGAAAGGGGTTTTGCTTTTTTCCAAATTATTATTTCTTTTCAAAAAGGGATATGTTTGTTACGGATACATTAAGAACACAATTATAGCATTCATAGAATTGTATAAGGTATGATTTATCTATAAGGAAAGCTACCTTTGCTGTCTTAATTATTAAATCAATTTAAATGAGCTCTGGTTGTTAGTTTTTATTAAAATTCATTTTTAAGGAAGCTTTGATATTATATATTATATTTCATCAATAGTAAATGACAAAAAATGTACGAAACAATTATAAATCAGTTATGAATTTCTTTTAATTCATATAACGTAGATTAATATCTATCGGAAGCCAAGTTACCAATTATGCCGTGGTTTCCTCTCTTAAGTAAAAAATAATATGGATAAAAAAGAAACAATACTGAATTGATATTAAAAGGTTTGGCAATTTTGGACGATACAGAGAAACAATTTACAAGTAATACATATATTTGTCAATATTGTAAAAAAACAACAAGAATTCCGTTAGGAAATATGTTATTGAGAAGTATTGAGCTTCTCTCGAAAGATGCCTACGAATAAATATGTTCATACGAATAAAAAATAAAGTTTGAGAAATTGAGGGTATGTTATGAAAACCTAACAAATAAGAATTGCTATATAGAATCTTTTAATAAAAAAACAATGATGTTGTTTTCTTGTGGGTTTTTTTCTCGCCTGTAAATAAAATTTGTATTTTTTTTTTTACTTTATATTCAATTGATCTCTATCATTTTACAAGGGCATAAGGTACATGTATGATTGCTGAAACTGAAGAAACCATACTGGGATTATGTTGCTATGAAAAATTTCAATCAAACATTATTCCATGCCGAATTTTAGAACTAGTTATCAATTTTGACACGTCTATCATTTACTTGCATGTTTTTGTAATACAACAAAAATTCAGACAAAAAAATAAGGAAACAAAAAATTAAGGAAACAAAACTGTGAAAAGCTTAGATTAGTTTTCCAATACTACTTTTTAGTAAGAAAAAGAAAAACATGAAAGGCACCTTGTTTCATCAAGGAAATTGGCGACATTGTTTGGCATGTGCTTAATCAATGCCTACTTGAAGTAAGACTGTTACCTTATCTCGGTCAGACGTTCAATTATCTAACAAAACTTATTAATTACACTAGATAATATTTGAAAGAATTCGTCAAGTATCATATTTGGGTTAAGTGACTGGTTTTTACTTTTTAATGTTAAACTTAACTGCAGTATTGTTTCTAAATGGCTAATTTTTTGTGAGCAAAAATAAATTAAACAATTGTTTAACCCTTAACATTCTGAGTCTCTTAAACGGACTTGTCTTGTGTAGTTTTGTCTAATATCAAGTTTTGGGATATCAAAACGAAAATAAAATGTTGGTCAGTCTAGCTTGTAGATACTAGTTAGACTGAAATGACCAGCACGTAAGACTAATAATGTTTCCCAAATTCACCATGTTCGTGTTTAGATGTTAAATTCCGTGAAACACTTTGGACTGTTATCAACATTAATTTTTTCTTGAAACGTAAAATTCAAATATTGAACTCCACTGAGGTCTAAACGCCTAAAAAATAAAATTTGAATGAAACTACTTTTATATATTTGCCAATGGGCAAACATGATATTAGGGATGGATGTGCATTCTAATTTTTAAAATGTCCAGAATATGTCCGATTGTGAACGCTTTAAGAGTACACTTTCCAATAAAATGATACCGGAAATGTATACATTTACAGCATCAATTTTACTCTTCCCAGAGAAATTTTCATATTTGTGCAAATCTTAAATTTTAAGCAAAGTTAGATAAACTATTATCAGCCATTTTTTTGTTATAATAAACACAAGATTATAAAATCCTAAAGTTCATTTCTGTAGGATTAATAAACAAGCTAATAAAATAAAGATTTAATCTATCATGTATTGTCAACAAGCTTATTTCTTTTAAATGATATACTGTGCAAGATAATGATTTCAATCAGCAATTGCCTGTCAAAGAAACAAAATAAGCTTGTATTAACAAAAGGTTAACGCATGTAACTCAATATAAAGTTTAGTAACGTTATATTTTTCAATTTTTACAAGAATCAAAATAACATTAAAATGTAAAATGTATTTAATATAGCACCTTGTTATAATATTTGCATCCACTTTTGCTAATCATAATTGGGGTTTCAATTAAATAAAATAAAATAAAAATTAGTAGCAAATCTTAATAAAGCTTACATGACATTTCTGTATTCAAGTATCGCACACAGTGCCAATAACAATTTTCAATTCTGTACCACACAGTTGCATTGTTACATCCCGTTATGTGAATTCAAACAGACATCTTTATTTTCGCCTGACAAGTTCAAACTAAATGTCAAATTTGTTAAGGGATAATTTGTTCGTTATTCAAATCGAGCAATCGTGATTGACAATTCTTAGTTCGAACATATTGTGTCGTCAATTTGTACCTCTCTTATAGCAATACGCATATTTAAGAGTAATCACAATGAAGTGATTTGTCCCAACGAAGTGATTTATTTAATGCTTGTTAACAAGTTCTGGTGTAACCTTATGTGACAAATTTTGCTAACAACTTTGCCCTTTTCTAATAAAAAGAACCAACGGTTATTGTATAACACAAGCTATTTAGCTATATGTACACATTATGAAATACTTCTCTTTGTCCATGAATACGTCATAAAATTTGAATTAAATAAACTAATAACATTTTCCTGAAAATAAATCGTGTACTGCAGACTTGATACAATGTATACAAAATGAAAATTATCGTTTATTTGTGAATATAAAAATGTCTTTACATATTCAATGCAATGAAACAAGTAAGTATGACATTATTCCCTTGTTTAAACGAATTTCAGTGAACATATTTCAATCATTATTGAGTACACAATGATTAATTTTCTTTAAGAAAGAAAAATCATTTTTTAAACATTTTACATGACATGCTTTTGTGACCGCTCCATGATAAAAATTGACAGGAAGAACACTTGAAACGACGAGAATTCATATTATTATACCTTTTATTAATAAAAGTCTATAAATTTGGTGATATCGTGCATAGTTGATTTCAAACGTAAGAATAACTGGTTTAAATGACACATATAAAAAGTAATCAAAGTCAATATGACTTCATGTTCATGCTGTTTCCCTACTCGTCCCTATATCTTTCTTTACTTAACAACTTGTTTCAACGAACAGAACATAATCTAGTATGAATAAACTTGACTTAACATTCTCCTTGTTAGAAGCTAAATATCTTTGTAATTCAGTGGAAAGAAAATTTGAGAATCAAGATGGCATTACGCCTTTTCCTGTCAATTCGTAGGCCAGTAATGAACACTTTTGTACCATTATGTGAAGTTACTCTGTGATTTACTTAATTTGCACTTCAAAAACTGTAACAAAATGATTGATATCAGTTGGAAGATAACAGCAACTTATTTTGTGGATTTATTTTGTAGTTAATTAAAATATTTGTGCTAACAACTAGTTTAAAAAAGAAAGAAAGAAGAAAGAAACTACTTGACACATTTATACTAGAACAAAGTATTATAAATTAACCTTGATAGACCTAGAATAAAACATAAATGCATCTTTAAAGCGCTAAGATATGCATTAAAGGTAAAATTAGAATCAGACATAAAAGACCTAAGTTATAGCAAGAATTAATAAAGATTTGTCTTCAGACTGTTCCAATTAGTAAAATGTTGTCAAGACTTAGTGTAAAATTAAATTATTTAACTTAGCTTTGGGTAACTTAAAATCTACAAAAATATGTAGAAATGTCTCTGACTCCATTTGTATCGGGGTAGAGTTTTTATGATAAAATTAATTATGTTTGTCATAATTTTATAATACATCTAAAAATTGCCTGCCTTTCGAATACTTATACATTTCAAGATAAAATCTGTTTCTTAAGACTGATTTACTTTACATTTATTACTCGTACCACTTTTATATTAAAACCTGAACATTTTTTTTCAAAAATAAAGATCAACATGTAATTCATGACGAGGATCAGAACAATTTCGAAAGGAATTCATATATATCTTATATTTCAAGATGGATTACATTAGATTTTTATACTCCACAACAGCAGGTGTCAAGTGCTGTGTGGCAGCTGTAAAAAATTGCCCCGTACTTCACTTCAGTGTTGTTATATTTTTCTTGTCCTTCGGGATCATTGATGCCAGCACTATTAAGTGTTGAGAATTGAGTACCGCTCAAGCCGGTGCTAGGGGGCGTGAGGGATGTTGCACGTATTCATAATCCCTCATGTACAGACTCAATCAAACCGAGTCTGCGATTCTCTTGTAATTTTGTTGTGATTAATGCTTCCGAGGGATCACTTTGTTTCCAGATTTTTATAATATTAAGTTACAATATTGTATTTTATTCTACGAATATAAAGCGTTCAAGCCTATATTGAACAAGGCGCTGGCCGAAACTGATATAGGGTTTAGCAGCTGTTTTATGTTTGTTGTTACATTTTGCATTTGTTTTGTTACTGTAAGTTTGTGTTGTTGTTTCATGTTCTTTTTCTTCATTTCTTTAGTTGTTACTCTTGTTGTTTAAAGCTGACTCATAACAATTTTTAGACACATACCTGCTTAAGTTACAATATTAAAACTTCGACTTTGATATTAATGTATCTAATATAATCTAGGACTCTTGCGTCAATAGTGAGGTAAGATATGTAGTTAAACTGTTTTAGTATAATGATTTATGTGATGATCATTAATTATGGGTGTTGTGACATTACTTCATAGCTTAATATTGATATATTATATAATTGTCATCTAGGTAGCTAAGCATTACCATATCAGAATATATAAATCATACATATATGAAGTACATGAGTGAAAGACAAACATTACTTAATATTTTCATTGTACATATCTTCTAAATATGCTGTTATTACGTCATCATGGCCTTATAAGCCTTATTTGATTGAAATAAATTGTATATAAATTACAATTCTATGAAATATAAGGAAAAAAAATCTTTAATTGGTCAGTATTATGTTGCAACGGCTACCCTATCTGTCTGTAAGCAAATAGTAAAAGTAAATACATTTGATATTTTAAGTGAATGAAATTATTTGTTCTGTTTTCACCCTTCAATAGATGGTGGTTTATTTCCTGTGATTATTTTCATCTCTTTCCATTACATTGTCTAGTCTTTTTATACGTGTTTTTTCCTTGCATCAGTTCTAAATGGTACATAAATTACCATTTGTGGAAACGTTTCTAGACTGACTGGAAGCAGAAAAAATGGCTGTGCCGTGTATATCTTGTTCTGCTCCTTGCTGATATTTGTATTCAACATTATCTAAATTGAATCAACTTTATTTACGATACATTTGTCTAGAGACCAGAAGCTAGTTGTTTTAGAATTATTCTTTTCTTCTGTATAGAATTTTATAAATAACCATATCTCAAACAATTAAGTAAATCATTATTCGAAAATAACGACATTGTTCAGAGGAGGCCATTGTTTCGGATTGATTAATGTTTCTGCTTTCAAATCACTTGCTCCTCAACGCATGTGGGTTCGACTCCCGTCAAGTCGTGTTAGAAGGCTTTAAAGATAGCTCTTTCGCAAACGTAATAACCTTAACTATGTCAATGTGACCTGAATACAACAAAACAAACGAAACATAAAATATATATTACCAGACGTACAAGTTGCATTTTTTAAACTTTCTAACAAGAATTCAGTTGAATAACGGTACTGCAAATATCTCTTTTACTAAAAGTGTTCACAGTGTACAAAAGAAATTTTGAATCAAAATGAGACTTAAACCTGCATCAGAAAAGAAAACATAACTTACATAAGAAATCGAATAAAATAAAAATGAATATAGTGTAAAAACAACATATAAAAATTCTGATCACAGGTAATGATATGCACGTTTTATGGCAAAATATCATATTCTTTAAGCGTGACAGACTGAGTCTTAAACCTGAATAAGTATATTTATGTACAAAACCTCATGTAAATACACACCTGCCAAAACTGCCAAAATAAATTGAAGACTATTTAAAGTGAATTCGAAAGTAATTACTTCATGTAAAATTATGTTGTTGTTTTTAACAATATCAGGTTAATAAATATAATTTAAAACCTATGTATCAAGAAAAATTGATATACATTTTGTATTTAAATATACATAATGGCAGGCTTCCCTTTCAAACAGACAGGCTCACCATTGCAACATTACACTGTTTAATATACCGGTTTAAAGTTCACAGATCACATTTAAAATTTCATACCTCACAATCGAATGGTTTCTTGTTGAAATTTCGACAGGTATGTGTTTAAAAGCTTGTTATGCATAAGCTAAAAAAGAACAAAAGCAACAAGAAAAGAAAAAATAATACAAAAAAAAAACAAGATCACAAACAAACAACATACCCAAAATTTGACATATTAAAAAAGGAAACAACATCAATGAAACGAAATGATGTAAACTAACACCGTCACCCACCTTGCAACATAGAATTCAAAAAACCAAATAAAATAAAAAACAAAAGAAGAACAGCAAACACAGTGAAGAAAGATGACATGAAAAACATCAAAACATCAAAACCTAAGCAAAATATTTGAAACTTATAATTAGCAAGAAAGAAATAGACTGAACGGAAAGACAAAAAGATGAAATAAAATGTTGATCTATATATTTTATTCTTCGTTGTCATTCTATTTGTTTGTACTTAAAACTACATAAACAATTGTATTTATTGTTTATACGTTGTTGATATGCGTTTATGATAATCTTGAATAAGCAATTGTAATAGTTAAAGGCTAAACGTATGTCGATAAACACATGTAAAAAAACGAAAAAAGAAAACAACAAAAAGACAAACAAACAATAAAAAAACACAAATACACAATAAACCAGGCGACCTAAAATGTGAAAAGGCATCAGTAGAAATCTTTTGAAATATTCTATTAACCGGTGACAGTAAAGGCATCTGATATTCCAATTATTAAATATAGGCTTTATAAAAAGCCGTTTGGAGACAGGTATTCCCAAAGATGTATCGTTCTGTCGACAACACAAGTGTCATAGGCAAAAGACAAATCATATCATAATGTTTAGAAGTTTCAATCAACTTGCCAAGTATTTCTTAATTTAGTTGAATTCAGAAAAATATTTGAACCATGTATGAGAAGAATGCCTAGGAGCGATGACCTCGTGTGACTGACAAAAGAAAAAATGATAAGGATACAATTTAAAGATTTCCTAAAAATATATAAAAAGTTTTAGTTATTTCCAGTAAGCGTTTTCAGGTAGATATAGTCACCTTTAGTATACATGACAAACATTTTTACTCATAGGTCAACTTTATGGTTATATGCTGCTTCAACCAGAGTCTTAAATTAATATTTTGTTCTAGAAAGGCCAGTGTAAATGTGACAACAATGCTATTAAACAAAGATTTTCGGAGCAAAACCAATAAAAATCCACACCAAAATAAGCTGTTTCTTCTTGTTTTACCAAATCATATCAATCATTTCCTAAAGAATATTGATTTTGTTACGGTTTTGAAATGCCACTTAAATGTATTAAGCATAAATCTTGTCATAAAATGAGTTCACATAATAATAGAATAGTGTTCTATACTGGCTTAAAAATTGACAGCTGTACACTATCTTTATTCCTTAATTTATTTCCACTGAATTTCAGCTTTAATTTAACAAGGAGATATTTGAGCGGAACGAATAAATCAACTTCATTCATACTTAATCATGTTCTTGTTCATTGAAACAAGTTGTTTAATACAGACAGATATATAGTGAACATTGCAAAAGGTAAACTGTGTTCTACATGAAAATGATGTCAACCTTTTGACTCCGATAACTTTTCTATATGTTTTCATTCAAACCAAATATTTTCACACTTTCTAATCTATTGTGACACAAAACAACTGATTGAGAGAAAAGTCCTGTGGAATTAAAGGTACCTAATCTGAAATATTGGCGTTTTATATGTTCTTATTGTCATTCAGTAATTGAGAATCAAGATTTGAGAATCAAGATTTGAGAATCAAGATGGCATTACGCCTTTTCCTTTTATGTGTCCTTATTGTCAATTCAGTAATAGAACGGCAACGGAAGCTGGTCGTATAAAACGTTTTGCTAGAATTTGTTTGGCAAACAAATCGTTGTACTCAGTAATGATTGAAATATGTTTCCTTAAAATTCGCACTCAGTCTCTTTAAATTTGCAGATAATTTCTTACTTATTTGTTTCGTTCTGGTTGCGTTTTTATTCTCACAAATATACGTTTTGTTTCCTTTTGCAGAACACACGAATACTTTTAATTACGATAAATTCGTGATAAGTATTTCATAATGTGTACATAAATCAGGTTTTATACAATAACCTTAGGCAAATTAGAAGCAAAGGCTGTCTCATAAGTTAACATTTCGGCACAAGCTACATTAAATTATATAACTTCAATGGAAAAAAATTATCTGTCAACTTTATCCTTCAGTTACTTATGAATATGTCAATAAATTGAGACTGTATTTTGTATGACTTTGCTTTAAAAATACTTCTGGGATATGTTTTTAATGAGACACACGAATTATACAAGAATCACTAAACTATGCGTGCTACGAATCGGCAAAATCTATCTTTGTCAATTTGTCTAAATTGTCAACTATGATTACTCAATCAAATAAAGAACAAATTATAAGGTGACTCGTTACTCAGATTGGTCATTCCGATTGAAAATAAATAGATTTCTGTTTGAATTGACAATTCGGCGATTTTAACAAAACGACTGTCAAATAAGTTATGGGCAACTTTTTAAAGCCAGTGGTTTCAGGTAATGTACAAATATGTAAAGGAAACTGTGAATTTTGGAGAAGAAATCGTACGTTATCAAGATCATACCGGTAGAAACTTATCTCGCTTAGAATCTGGTGACGCTCATTCAGATGAAGTACGGGACGAAACATAATGAAAAAAAATCCTGTGTTCTTGGAAAAGTGTAGAGAAGGTTATTGTTTGTACCTTTACACTAAAACATCACGGATGTAAGAGTAAAAAAGGAAAATCTTACTTTTCGGCTGCATCCGCCATCTTGTTTGTTTGTGTAACGAACGACGTGATTCTCCGGATTTCTCCCTCGTGTAAAAAAAGGCATTGAAACCAAGCAATCAAATATTAAGGGTCGGGTATCATAGAATAATAGTTTGATGATAGTCAATCGTATTTTATGGTATGATATTCTTACTAGTTACTCAAATATTGACACTAAACACTCAATGGAAGCATCCGTACATATTTTCTGTCCCGTTTAAAAGTAATCTTGACAAATGATTAATTTTGAGTTGTTACACACATAAATCTCTTGATATATTGACTTACAAACTAATCTTTTCTCTTTCACAGAAATTTGTAAGTGGACAATCATTGTCTGGCTCAGTTAATCATTGACAAATGTAATTTTGCTGGGAATGTTAAATAAATTAAATCTTTAGACTATTAGATTGTTTATTTATCCTGCAGATCAGAATCTTGCGTTTGTTTTAATTTAAACTATAATTTATTTAACTTCTCGCTTCAAATCTTAGTATTTGCATAAATTGTGCATATTTCTCTTATATAAGAGAACGTTTGATGTCGTTACAAATTTTCTGTATTGCTTTATTGGATTCTTTACTCTAACACTGTCATGGTAATATTCACAACTGAACAAGGTCTGAATGCACATTTTTGTTTATTATTTTGAAATCTGAACTGGAAATTTTAGACATAAGGATGCACATCATCAGTAGTGTAGTGTCGTTCTTCTCATTATGATCATTGTCATTGACATCATGAATTATGTTAGCAATGTATTTAATTGACATTCTAAACAAACAAATATTAAAAACTCACACTTTGTTGACAACAATAAAATATTTAAATCTAAACTACGTTGTTTCGTT
>NW_026862575.1:0-22433 GCF_026571515.1 Ruditapes philippinarum
ATGTCTGATAAGACTATGTCGTGTAGAAAGCGCTTTATCACATACTTCACACTTATGTTTTTTCATGCCAGTGTGTATTGCCATATGATTGATAAGATAAGTTTCTGTAGAAAACGCTTTATAACACACTTCACACTCATGATGCAATTGAGGATGATAACTTCTCACAAAGTGTGTCTTTACTGTCCACCATCTTGTCAGCTTGTATTTCTTTGCTAGAAGTAAGACCCTAAATAAAAGATAATAATATAATGTAACTTTATACATTTATTCAGAACATGCCACTTCTTATATTTTACTTAAACATTAATAAGTTCTTATGTTTGATTTAAACATTTATAACTTCTTATGTTTTACTTAAACATTTATAACTTCTTATATATTACTTAAACATTTACAACTTCTTATATTTTACTTAAACATTTATAACTTCTTAAATATTCCTTAAACATTAATAACTTCTTATGTTTTACTTAAACATTTATAACTTATAGTATAAATCCATCATTACTGACACCTTAACTCAACAAAGAATGTTGACAAAAGCGTTAATATATCAGGCTTTTCTTTTCCATAATCTACTGTGTTACCGACGCAGTAGCCAATTTAATAGGAAAAGATAATTCATTTAATGAACCATGCATTACAAGGTGTTGGGGAGTGTCTGTTTTCAGACTGGTTACATTGGTAAAAAAAGTGATGGGCAAGCTCATTCCAGAGATCTTATAGGGGTCCAACAAGCACCTAGTCTGGTTCCCAGCTTCTATTGTAAACAAATAGAATCTTTGTTTAGACAAAGGGCAGGTAATCCAGACTAACAAGCACCGGCCATGGGATAAGAACAAAGCACCATTGTAGCCTATTGCTCATATGGACCACACATTATAAGCACTGATGTTTCAGCAAAGGATTAATGCTGCAATAATCAATATGTAAATATTCACTATTGTCTTGTATTTCAATGAAGCAGAACTGACAGCTGAACAGGGTAAATATGATAATTTACATTTTTGGAAATATAGGCATTTTCTGTGTGGTGAAACTTGAACTTTTGTTGTGTGGCAGCTAGAGTGTATTGGCTTAAATACACATAACAGATTTTCTAGTCATTTAACTGTGAAGTTTATAAATAATTGACTCATTTAGAATTTAACACAGTCGATGTGATTGTTGTTGTTGTTATTGTTGAAGCTGCTATATACAACAGTTAAATTAGGTTCAGTTTATAATGTCTAAACTGCTATTGTCAGGCAAGAATTTTTAAGCACACAATATTTGGCTCTCCTATAGATGTAAATCAGAAATTCAAACCATTAATTTGGACATTATTTTCTTTCTTTTTAGATATCAGACATACACCATGAATGACTCTTATAATTCCTTTAACTTGTTATACATATTTTTCAGCTCTTGCAGTTACCAAAGCCTGAGATTGTGTATAGGCCTTTACCTAATCCTGGTTCAGATCTATGGAAAACTCCTACAGTTTGGCAGCAGCTTTGTCAGGCTAAATTGAGAAGGTAACTGCTCCCAATGCTCATGCAATATTTGGTTTATACACAGGACCTTGAAATTCTATCAAATAACCAATATTAATGATAATATCCAAATATACCCCCTATATACTATAAATAAACACGTGTTTATTTATAGTATATAGGGGGTATATTTGGATATTATCATTAATATCGGTTATTTGATAGAATTTCAAGTTCCTGTGGTTTATATTTTGATGTATATCAAGAGAAAATTTCTCCAATTCTGACTATTTTAAGAAATGTTTTCCGATAAACGTTAAGTATCAGTACCGTGATATCATAGAACCCCGGGCTAGTCTTACTGTCTACAATAATTACTATAAGAGCTTTGAGGTGGTGCCTTATTCACATTATCTATAGAATTGAGCCAAAGTAAATAATAGGTTAATAATTTGAGACTACGAAAATAATTACTTACTTACCTGATATCTTTATAAGATAAAAGCCTTACACTCCACAGTCAGGAGAGAGAGTAAAAAAAAACAATGAAAATAGTAACCATGTAAATAAAACTAGTGTTTAAAAAAAAATCGTATACTTACCGTAAGAAATACATTTAAGGTTGATTGACACTGTAACAATATACTAGACATACTCATGGACGGATAAAAACGTTAATTGAAACTAAATCTAGGCGCAGTCTTAAACTCGGACGCCTTAAGCGGACAATATAAACATATAGGGAAACCGCTGACGATATAGACAAAGAGGAAAAAAATTATCAAGTTATGCTCCGGACAAGGAAAATGCAACGGACGTCTGGACCGACCGACCGACCACCGGGTGACTCCTATATACCCCCCCCCCCCCCCAAACTTCGTTTTTGGGGGTATAATAATAATAAAATAAACATAACAGGCAGGCATATTGTTTATTCAATCAAACTGAAAAACTGTTTAAATAACTTTCTTAAACCAAACAAACATCTTACAAAAGTAAAATCATAATAGAAAACTGCTTAAGAGGTTAAACAACTAGTAAATACAATCCATAATTAACTCCATATGGTGCTAATTCAACATGTGTGATTTAACTTCATTTCTTTAAAAAAAATGATTGGTTACCTGTGAACTTCAAATAAATCTTTTTATCACCAGTGTGTAAAGTCATATGTTTGTTTCAAGAACCACGTTGGAAAAGCTTAATGACACACTTTACATCTATGTTTTTTTCACTCACCAGCATGTTTGCTATATGTGACATAGTATTATTTATTCTCACCAGTGTGTGTTGTCATATGTGTGATAAGATTAGTATGTTGAGAAAATGCTTTATCACACATGTCACATTCATGTTTTTTTCTTGCCAGTGTGTATTTTCATATGCCTGATAAGACTTCTTTGTGTAGAAAACCCTTTATCACACACTGTCCACTTACATGTATGTTTTTTTATTGCCAGTGTGTATTTTCATATGCCTGATAAGATAACTTTTATCAGAAAATGCTTTATCACATACTTCACACTTATGATTCTTCTCGCCAGTGTGTATTGTCATATGCCTAATAAGATAACTTCCTGTAGGAAACGCTTTATGACACATGTCACACTTATATCTTTTCTCGCCAGTGTGGATTGTCATATGCTTTATAAGAGAACTGCTTTGAGAAAATACTTTATCACAAATGTCACACTTATATCTTTTCTCGCCAGTGTGGATTGTCATATGCCTACTAAGAGAACTGCTATGAGAAAATACTTTATTACAAATGTCACACTTACATCTTTTCTCTCCAGTGTGTATTGCCATATGTGTGATAAGAGTATTTTGAGTAGAAAATGCTTTATCACAGACTTCACATTTATAATTCTTCTCGCCAGTATGTATTGTCATATGAATGATAAGATAACTTCGTGAGGAAAATGCTTTATCACACACTTCGCATTTATGATTCTTCTTGCCAGTGTGTTTTGCCATATGTGTGATAACACTACTTTTACTGGAAAACGCTTTATCACATACTACACACTTATGATTTTTCTCGCCAGTGTGTATTGTCATATGATTTTTAAGATTACTTCCTGTAGAAAAGGCTTTATCACATACTACACACTTATGTTTTTTCTCGCCAGTGTGTATTGTCATATGTTTGGTAAGATGACTTCGTTGAGAAAATGCTTTACCACAGAATTCACACTTATGATTTTTCTCACCAGTGTGTATTGTCATATGTCTGGTAAGATGACTTCGTTCAGAAAATGCTTTACCACAGAATTCACACTTATGATTTTTCTCACCAGTGTGTATTGTCATATGTCTGGTAAGATGACTTCGTTCAGAAAATGCTTTACCACAGAATTCACACTTATGTTTTTTCTCACCAGTGTGTATTGTCATATGTGTGATAAGACTACTCCGTTGAGAAAATGCTTTACCACAGAATTCACACTTATGTATTTTCTCGCCAGTGTGGATTGTCATATGTATGGTAAGATGACTCCGTCGAGAAAATGCTTTACCACAGAATTGACAGTTATGATTTTTCTCGCCAGTGTGTATTGCCATATGACTGACAAGATTACCTCGTGTAGAAAACGCTTTATAACACATTTTACAACAATGTTTCTTCTCGCCAGTGTGTATTGTCATGTGTCTGGTAAGATTACCTCCTGTGGAAAGCACTTTATCACATACTTCACACTTGTGTTTTTTCATGTCAGTGTGTATTGCCATATGACTGATAAGATAAGTTTCTGTAGAAAACTCTTTATAACACACTTCACACTCATGATGCAATTGAGGAAATAACTTCTCACAAAGTGTTTCTTTACTGTCCACCATCTTGTCAGCTTGTATTTCTTTGCTTCAATTAAGACCCTAAATAAAAGATAACAATTTATCACACAATTCACAAAAACTAATATTTATAAATTTTACCATTTTCAACTTCTGAAAATTATGTTTATTATGTCCAAATATTATTTTTTAAAATTCTAAGATGATTAAAATGTTTTCAGTTATTTACTTTTACAATTACTCATTCTTCTGTATCCAATAAACACAAGAATGTTGAACAGAAGATGACGGGGGTATATTTTTGCTAATGTCTGGCGGTCTGAGTCTGTCAGTCTGAAGACCACGTGGCTTCCGCTGATTATCAGTTGAAAACCATTTACCACAAAGTCATCATATTTCACATTTTGGTAAGTTGTATAAAGTAAATAACCCCCATTGATTTGTTCTCTAGTTCAAAACTCAAGGTCACATGTGTCTGAAATGACAAAATGATACTTGCTCATTGTCTTAAAAACTATTAATCACAAAGTCTTCATATTTCACATATTGCTTAGTCGTAAAAAGATGTTTCAATATATATCGATGTAGAACAGTAACTAAATTTTTTCTATTATTTTGGTTAGTATCATATATAAGCAAATGTATAACAAAACAAGTTAGAAAGAAACATATTAATAGTTTTTCGAGATATAGGATTTTTTATGTCTTATGCCAAACCGGGCATTGTCACCAGATTGTAGTGTTAGATACATGTATATCATATAAAACATGAAATGGCCGTATGCAGTATGTGGTTGTGTTGAATAAATTGTGCGGCCGAAAGTTTGCAGGTCTATGTGTATTTGAAACCAAAAATGTGTCGCTGCCGATGGGTTTTAAATTATAATGTATACTCAGTTCCTATGATGTCAAGGGTTCTATGATATCACAGTTACTATTATTTATATTTTCTGTGACTGCTAGTGCTAGTAAAAGAAACACATGTTGATGTTACTTTTTTCCAAACACACCAAAACCGCATAGCATCTGCCAATAAATTCAATTTTGTAAATAATAAATATCATCATGAAAATAAACAAGAGGGCCATGATGGCCCTGAGGTCGCTCACCTGTATCAGGGCTCACACTGGCTCAAATAAAATAATAGCCAATAATTTCAACTTAAAAAAATAATAGCCAAAAGTTCAGCGGACTATTCACGAATTAGCGATTAACAACATAAGCAGTTGATTAAATAAACATGACAGTCATTTATATCTTTCAGTTTTATAAGGATTCTCAAATAAACTGATACATTTGTGTATATTGATAACTACCTTTTTTAAATAGAACCAAAACTTTAATTGTTATTATAGAACAGAATAAAAACGTTATAATTAGTATAATTACTGTATAACAATAATATTAAAGATTCATTATAACTTTACATAAGGCTGTTATCAGACAACTTTTTTTTGTTTGTTCTAATCAAATTTTGTCAGCTGTCAATTTCCACATTTCACACAGAACTGGAGTAGATCTAGGTCATATTAGCCTATAGAAATAACACAAGTTTGCAAACTCATTCACAGAATGCAGCCTTTTTCTGAATAATTAACTGAAAAATATCATCATCACCAATGTAATACAAATTTTCTGCCATAGTAGTAAAGATTTTTAAACAGAACATAGCTTATTTCACCTTTAAATAAATATCAAAATTATCGGTGTCGCGAAAATATGTGACAATCGGATTTTTCCTGTTTTCTGAAGAAATATTCACAATTTTGGTTGTTGTGCAAATAGTTGTTTGGAATTTAATACTTTTTAAATATTTTACCATTGTTTTCCACTGGCGATTTAGTCAAGTAGCTTAAAACAAAAAAAAATCAAAATTTGCAATTACTCACCGTGGGTAAGCAACTTTGGTCATGTGACCACAAAAGTCAACGTACACGGCCAAAATAGCTCGGCTGAGGTAAGTTTTTTAGTGATTATTTTTCTGTCCAGCCGATTTAAATTATGCTACATAGCCTACCGACCGCGGCAGTTCCGATGCTTTCTAAAAATGTATTTAGTTTCGTCTAACGTATTGTATTTTATGAGAACATTCAAACAATATTTGCAAATTGTCGATGACAACGTACACACTATTGTGTAAAAGTGTTGATGAAAACTTAATAAACGATACGCATGTCAGTTCTAAGTAAAATTTCAGGTCTTAAAATATATAAGAGAATGTTTTAATGAAAAAAGAACTGGTTTCCTGCTGTCATTTTTTGTATTTATTTAAAAATTGACCAACTTACAGAAATGTCAACGTACACATACTGTCTAGAAAATGTCAACGTACACACTCACAATTTAGTTTGATAGTGGTCTGAACATAAGGCTGCAACTTCGGAGTAGGTAGCTTTTTCTAACAAAAAGCTAGTTGGCTTTATATTTAGATTGCCCTCTCAAACTGTTTTATACATAGGAAAAAAGTTTAGAGTACATTCATATCATCACAAATAAGCTTAAACAAACTTTAACTTTTTATAATGTTATTTATTTGTTCTTTTGTGGTTTTCTTTTAGAAGAAAAAAGTCCAGTTACTCAGACTGCTTTATGATTTGCTGAAACAACAATTCTGTACTGTATTAATTCAGATCATTTTACATTCATTTAATTACGTAAACAGCCAGGATAAGCGTCTCTTGCTAAACCAACCTAGTGCCTTCTGTAGCAACAAAAGTTGCCTATGGTTGACAATGACGCCGAGTGACTATTACCGGTATTTCAGCAGTTATGTCACTTTAACCCTATGATTACATCACAAACGTTCTATTAACATTGTATTTTCAATAATATATCTCCTTGTACTAGTTATGTAATTGCCACATGTTATAGACATTGTTATTTAATACATGGTCTAGCTTAATAGACGTGATATGTATTTTTGCATTCACAGTTTTCTTTGCCCTTGTTGTTTCACTGCAAATTTTGCCAACCATGCCTGCTAATTTACAAGCCTTGATATCATATGTATCCAACAAAAATGCTCAAGTGCCATACATTTTAATAATTTGCATTGCAATGAAAGTTTTAAATTCAAGCAAACCATTTTATTTAAGCAAAATATCAATAAAATTTCTGCATTTTAACAATCATTTCAATATATATTGTGGCATTTCTATGATAACTAGTGGGCCATATGACTGTGGTACTTGATATAACTTTTTAAATGTTTAAACAATGTCATTGATTCATATCTATAGCTCATACATTGCTCACAAAATAAGATGGGTAAATTTGTTACTAGAAACCATTTTCCGGTAAATTTATTACTAGTAACCATTTTCCAGTAACTGGTTTCTTGAGCAGTAAAAGCGTTTTACTAGAAACTTGGTACTAGTAACTAACCATTTAACAAAGGGTAATTGGTTGCCTTAACCGACCTATAAAATGGTGAATTGTTTATAAGATATTTTTACATAACAAGTGCAAGTAGATATATTCTTGAAAATATAATGTTAATAGAACATTAGTGATGTAATCATAGGGATCAAGTGACGCAACTGCTGAAAAACCGATAAAATAAAATTTTAACTCGGCGTCATCGTCAACCTTGGACCCTTTTGCTGCTACGGAAGGCACTAGTTGGTTGAGCAAGAGACCCTTATCCTGGCTGTTTACGTTATTAATACGACTGTAATTACGATCTATATTGTAATACGATCTATATTAATACAGTATAAAATATAAAAACGACTGTTTCAGCTAATCATTAAGCAGTTTGAGTAACTGGAAATTTGTCTTCTAAAAAATAAAAACATAAAAAAATTTAAGGTTGTTTAAGCTTATTTGCGACGAAATGAATGCACTCTAAACTTTTTTCTTTGTAAAAAAATAGTAATTACAAATGTATATACAGTTTGAGAGGGCAATCTAAATTGAAAGTCAACTTCTTGTTGGAAAAAGCCACCTACCTATTTCGAAGTTGCAGCCTCATTTTCAGACCACTATCAAACTAAATTGTGAGTGTGTACGTTGACATTTTCTAGACAGTATGTGTACGTTGACATTTCTGTAAGTTGGTCAATTTTTAAATAAATACAAAAAATGACAGCAGGAAACCAGTTCTTTTTTCATTTAAACATTCTCTTATATATTTTAAGACCTGAAATTTTACTTAAAACTGACATACGTATCGTTTATAAAGTTTTAATCAACACTTTTACACAATAGTGTGTACGTTGTCATCGACAATTTGCAAATAATGTTTGAATGTTCTCATAAAATACAAAACGTTAGACGAAACTAAATACATTTTTAGAAAGCATCGGAACTCCCGCGGATGGTAGGCTATGTAGCATAATTTAAATCGGTTGGACAGAAAAATAATCACTAAAAAACTTACCTCAGCCGAGCTATTTTGGCCGTGTACGTTGACTTTTGTGGTCACATGACCAAAGTTGCTTACCCACGGTGAATTACTGGAATTCACGGTAAATTTTAGGTAAGTCAATATCCAGTTTATCAATTTTAAAACGATTTTTGTGGCTAATTGAGGGATATTTGATGGCTATTATAAATGCTGGACAATATCTTTAAAGTACTTATACAATTATACATGATGTCATCTCGCATGTATTTTATCACCTCAGGCAATATAGTTAGCAGCACGTGACCGGTAAAAAGTTGACACTCAATTAAATGCACCCCGCTGGTGTTAATTGGGTATACTGCATTCATTATCGATTTTTACACCTTATATAAACACTGTTGGAAGTAAAATTTAATCGCCAGATTTTGTAGCCAAAATGCAAAAATAATCGCCAATCTTATAAAATAATCGCAAATGGCGACTATGGCGACCGACAGCGTGAGCCCTGCCTGTATATAGGCCCCCCTAACACCCACCCCCAACGTTGCAGGGCCAATTGAACCCAAGGGCTTTTATTTGCACAAACTTGGTAGACACCCATAAGAAGATGTTTCATGCTAAACATCTAAGCTCTAGCTCATTGGGCTTTTTAAAAGAAGATTTTTTTTAAGTTTTTACTATACGCATATAGTTAAAAACAATGACACCCCTGGGGCCGGGCCAGTTTTGACCCCAGGGCTTTTATTTGAACAAACTTTGTAGACATTTACTAGAAGATGTTTCATGCTTAATATCTAAACTCTAGCTATTTGGGTTTTTTCAAGGAAGATTTTAAGTTTTTGCTATACACATAAAAAGAAAATCAATGACCCCCGGGGCGGGGCCAATTTTGACCCTAGGTTTTTTTTTTTAACAAACTTTGTAGACACTCACTCAAAGATGTTTCATGCTTAATATCTTAACTCTAGCTATTTGGGTTTTTTCAAAGAAGATTTTTTAAGTTTTTGCTATACACATATAAGGAAAATCAATGACCACCGGGGCGGTGCCAATTTTGACCCCAGGGCTTTTATTTGAACAAACTTGGTAGACACCCATTAGAACATGTTTGATGCTAAGTATCTTAACCATAGCTCTTTGAGTTCTTTAAAAGAAGATTTTTTAAGTTTTTACTATATGCATATAGGGAAAATCAATGACGCCCCTGGGCGGTGCCAATTTTGACCCCGAGGCTTTTATTTGAACAAACTTGGTAGACACTTATAAATACATGTTTCATGCTAAATATCTTAGCTCTAACTCTTTTGGTTCTTTAAAAGAAGATTTTTTTTAAGTTTTTACTATATGCATATAGGGAAAATCAATGACCCCCTAGGGCGGGGCCAATTTTGACCCCAGGGCTTTTATTTGAACAAACTTGGTAGACACCCATTAGAACATGTTTCATGCTAAATATCTTAGCTATAGCTCTTTGGGTTCTTTAAAAGAAGATTTTTTAAGTTTTTACTATATGCATATAGGGAAAATCAATGACCCCCCGGGGCGGGGCCAATTTTGACCCCAGGGCTTTTATTTGAACAAACTTGGTAGACACTCACTAGAAGATGTTTCATGCCAAATATCTAAGCTCTAGCTCTTATGGTTTTTTAAAAGAAGATATTTAAAGTTCTTTCTTTTGGTTGCCATGGCAACCAGAGTTCTGCATGGAATTAAATTCTTTGAACAATTTTTAAAGGTGACCACCAAAGGAACATTCCTGTGAAGTTTGGATCAAATTGGCTTAGTGGTTTATGAGGAGATGTTATTTAAAGTAAAAGTTTACGGACGACGGACGGTCGGACGCCGAACGAAAAGCGATCACAAAAGCTCACCCAGTCTGTGACTTTGTGACAGGTGAGCTAAAAACTATTTTATAAAATCTTCATATTTGACTACTATTTTTCTTGTTTGTTTTCACACAGTCAATTAAAATATGTTATAATTCCTAATCCTGACACAAGATCTCTTATCCTGAAATAAGATCTGTTCATATAGTTTCAATTTTATTATATATAAGTAAGTCAACTTTTGGAAATTTAACACAAGTTAATTTGAAGATTTTCAATCCTTCCATGATAGCATTGTTGGAGATTACTGTGATACCAAAGACACTTTCTCTAAAATCACCCAAAATGGCAGAAAATATATCATGGATTGACAGATTTTTCATATAACATTTTCATTTATTTATCTTTTTTACCAATCATGTGTCTTCAGTTATTTAATCAATGTAATATAAATATGTCCTTCCAGAAAAAAATTGACCTGTGTGATATTATTTCTTATATGGACTGTTCCTCAGTATTCAGTGTTATGACATGGACATCTTGTGTCCTCTTTGTGCAACAGTTCTTTAGATGTTTCCAGTGATTGCATAACTGAAAGTCACATTCAGAGCCCATTAAGTGAACACCAGAAAAACAAAGTTTTTTAGTTCTTTTGGTTGCATAAGTTTACATACACAACATTTTTCACCTTCTGAAATACCTGAAGAATTTTCAGAGCTATGTATCTTTCTGTCCCAGTTTAGAGTCAGAGCTAGCAACCACTTTTTGACATAATCATTTATGTACCTTATTTGTTTTACCTTTGCCACTGCTGGTTGGGGACCACCAAAATCGGACAACCACCAAACCCAGACTGCCTGTTAAATGTTTAATTTAGTAATTTTCTTTGTTCAGCGGTTATCAGTCACTTTTTATTAACAATAAATGCATATTTCTTTTCAAATTAAGAGTAAATGATATTATTTCAACCTCAATAAATGGTAATATTTTAATGTCTATTTCAAGAATGTTGACAATGAAATTTGGGGGTCAATAAAGCAATGCCTGACCTCATATACCAGCTATAATCATTTGCAGAGTAAACAATAGAATATTCAAAACTTCATAATTTGTTGCTGAAATATTGTATATTATGTTAAAAATCAAAAATCAAAACACCCAATCTTTTATCTGAATTAAATCACGTCATGTACATATCTGTCCGGACAAATGGTACTGTAGTGTAGACAATTTAGGTAATTTTGATACCCTCCTTGTCGAGCCTCGATCAGTTATAAGTGTCAATAGATTCAGAAATAAACAAACTAGTTTGTTATTTAGGAGAAGAACCTAGCTGAACTGTGTTAAAAATTTTATCTCTAGGTTAAAAATTATCAGTTTTCAATCAGAAAAAATAACAAAAGAAAATTTTAGTCATATGAATATATATTTTTAGGCAATTGAGAGATCACATGAATCAAATTCATACATAACATTAACCACATCTACAGTTCATCTATTTCTTATAAAAGTGATCATAGACAAATTCATACAAACATTGTATGAGAACACACTTATATTATGCATTTAAGACATTTATAACTCACATCATAACTTGTTTGAATGTCTATTTGTGAGCATAATGATTACTACAAGAGTAATATTTACCATAAAGCAATATCTAATTTTTAATAAAATACATATATTAATCAATATAATATATAATATAATATTAACTATCAACATATTAATTTGGAGGAAAGGGTGGGTAAATTTTTCAATTATCAAAACATGTGATCTGTAAGTCGACGAAATACAGAATGACCAAAATTCCGAGGAAACAAATGGTCAAAAATATTTACCGCCAAAAACAGAAGCGACCATCCCCAGAAGGGTCAACTTTTTTTTTCTTTCTTTTTTTTTCTTTTAACATTATTTATGTATCTCTCGTGTCCCATTTAGAAAGAAAAAAGTGTTTAATTTTGATTTTTTAATTTATATAGGTATTTATTGGCTAAATTATGCTAAATCTAGTAATAAATATAGTACCTGATATTTTCAAAGTGTAATATAATCAAAACTAGATGGTAAATGTATTTCATATTTTACAAGATCAACCAATATACTTTTTTAAAAATTTAGGGAAACTTTGATAACAGACACTCATTTGAGTAAATTTTAAGAATTTTTTAAATAGGCTCCCTAACAATGTGGCCATACCACGTGACTTTTCGGGTACGGAACACGCCGATTTTTCACCCGATTCAGGTATGTTTTTTCTTCATATTAACTTATTTATTACTCAACCGATTTTGATCAGATAAGGCGCAGAGTACCCGTAATTATATAAGTTATCCACAGTATATCAAAATTCTGAAAACCCCTGAATGGTTTTTGAGAACATTCGAGTACAGTTTTCTTTTCATAGCCTTGGCCGAGGGGAACGGTGCACACTCATTTGGCATAACATGCGATTTCTAGCAAGTCATATGTTTTTTGACACTATTTCATAGAAAGATACATAAATCTGATATATTTACTATGTCCAATGTATCGAGTGAATGCAGTGATGTTTTAGCATATTTTCATAAAGTTATGTTGAAATGATACGGAACACACTGTTATTTCGAAAGATACGGTACACACACACAATTTCTGTCTTTGAAACAATTCTAAAATAAAATGTATATAAAAAATAATTTCAATTATAAAGTGAATGATTTTTGGCTGTAAAATGTTAAAATTTTAGGGAGGGATACGGAAGACATTCAAAATTTTGTTTTGTTTTGATTTTCATTTGAAAACAATTAGGTATATTCTTTTGATTATAAAACGAATTATGAATTCATGGACATCTGTTATGTGCGATTATTATTTTATATAATTTGTTTTGTTCGAATATATAAATGACTGTCTAAACGTAGTATGAATATATAAACAACAAAGAAGTTAGGAGTAAGTTGGAAATATATGTTCCTTGCAAATATTGTTTAATTTGGAGAAAAAACGCGGGGTTTTGATGTAAGTGGATTTTTAAATCACGGAAAGTTTAAAGTTTTTTCGGCCACATGATATTTGGTATGAATCATCTGCCAGGGTCCCAATCTAACTGCATGTATCTTAAATTATCAAATTATTTACATATGGACAAATATATTTCGCAGTTACACGTGCAATCAAAATTAATAATTTGAAGAACCCATTATGGGAACAAGGCCTGTTATATAACGTAACGTAGTTTATACAAGGTAACCTTGTTACATATACATGTAAGGTATGCATGTTAGGAATTTGGTAAAATTATGCTATCTTGGATTTTCATTTCAAGATGCATTTAACACTTGAGTTCATGGATATGTGTGCTTGCGTGTTTGTGTTAAAATAAAATGATATTTTAATAATACCATTTTGTCAATCAAATGCTATTGATTTTGGAGGCTGCGTTCTGTTTTATATACTACATGAAGTAGGTACGAGACCACAAGTGACTTCGATGTTTCGATTTTTTATGTGAGAAAGTTTTCTTACTACCGTACAGAATGTCGGTCGTTTTACTCAGGTGCCCGTTCTTTCCTTTATTTAAACCCAAAGGGGCACTTGTAAAACACGAAAGTCGCCCCATGATAATGTCAGTTTTATGAGCCGTGAATCCTAACCAAAAATGACCTAATTACATGAATTAAAAGTTATTTTTGAAGCTTCGTGCCTATGAACATTAAAAAATTAAGCAATGGCGACTACATTTTTATTTGTTTGGGTCGTCAGACCAAACAAATATAATGGTAGCGAAATTTCAGGCTCTGATATGTTTATTTGCAAAATAAGAAAGTAGTCCGAACCCCTGGAAGCGGTTACTTAAAACAAGAGGGCCATGATGGCCCTGAGGTCGCTCACCTGTATATAGGCCCCCTGAGTAGGGCCAGTTTAAACCCCAGGGCTTTTATTTGAACAAACTAGGAAGACACTCATTAGAAGATGTTTCACAATGTTAAGCTTTTACTACACACATGTAATGAAAAACAATGATCTCATCCCCCTGTCCCCTCCCTCTTCCGCCCCCTCCCCCCCGGCAGGGCCAATTTTCACCCAAGGGCTTTTATTTGAACAAACTTGGTAGTCATCCATAAGAAGATATTTCATGCTAAACATCTAAGCTCTAGTTCATTGGGTTTTTTAAAAGAAGATTTTGTAAGTTTTTACTACACACATATAGTTAAAAACAGTGACACCCCTTGGGCGGGGCCAGTTTTGACCCCGGGGCTTTTATTTAAACAAACTTTGTAGACACTTATTAGAAGATGTTTCAAGCTTAATATCTAACTCTAGCTATTTGGGTTTTTTCAAAGAAGACTTTTTAAGTTTTTACTATATGCATATATAGGGAAAATCAAGACCCCCCGGGGCGGGGCCAATTTTGACCACAGGACTATTATTTGAACAAACTTTGTAAACACTCTCTAGAAGATGTTTCATGCTTAATATCTAAACTCTAGCTATTTGGGTTTTTTCAAAGAAGATTATTTAAGTTTTTGCTATACACATATAAGGAAAATCAATGACCCCCTGGGCGGGGCCAATTTTGACCCCAGGGCTTTTATTTGAACAAACTAAGTAGACACACATTAGAAGATGTTTCCTGCTGAATATCTTAGCTCTAGCTCTTTGAGTCCTTTCAAAGAAGATTTTGTAAGATTTTACTATATGCATATAGGGAAAATCAATGACCCCCCTGGGGCGGGGCCATTTTTGACCCCAGGGCTTTTATTTGAACAAACTTGGTACACACTCATTAGAAGATGTTTCATGCTGAATATCTTAGCTCTAGCTCTTTGGGTTCTTTAAAAGAAGAATTTTTAAGTTTTTACTATATGCATATAGGGAAAATCAATGACCCCCTGGGGCGGGGCCAATTTTGACCCCAGGGCTTTTATTTGAACAAACTTGGTACACACTCATTAGAAAATGTTTCATGCTTAATATCTTAGCTCTAGCTCTTTCGGTTCTTTAAAAGAAGAATTTTTAAGTTTTTACTATATGCATATAGGGAAAATCAATGACCCCCTGGGGCAGGGCCAATTTTGACCCCAGGGCTTTTATTTGAACAAACTTGGTACATTCTCATTAGAAAATGTTTCATGCTGAATATCTTAGCTCTAGCTCTTTGGGTTCTTTAAAAGAAGAATTTTTAAGTTTTTACTATATGCATATAGGGAAAATCAATGACCCCCTGGGGCGGGGCCAATTTTGACCCCAGGGCTTTTATTTGAACAAACTTGGTAAACACTCATTAGAAGATGTTTCATGCTGAATATCTTAGCTCTAGCTCTTTGGGTTCTTTAAAAGAAGAATTTTTAAGTTTTTACTATATGCATATAGGGAAAATCAATGACCCCCTGGGGCGGGGCCAATTTTGACCCCAGGGATTTTCTTTTAACAAACTTGGTAGACACTCACTAGAAGATGTTCCATGCCAAATATCTAAGCTCTAGCTCTTAGGGTTTTTTAAAAGAAGATATTTAAAGTTTTTTCTTTCGGTTGCCATGGCAACCAGAGTTCTGCATGGAATTAAATTCTTTGAACAATTTTTAAAGGTGACCACCAAAGGAACATTCCTGTAAAGTTTGGATGAAATTGGCTTAGTGGTTTATGAGGAGATGTCATTTAAAGTAAAAGTTTACGGACGGACGGACGGACGGACGACGGACGGACGACGGACGGACGGACGCCGGACGAAAAGCGATCACAAAAGCTCACCCTGTCACTTTGTGACAGGTGAGCTAAAAATAAGGGGCGATCACTGTGTAAAGATTGTCAAATGACGGCAGCATTAATTTTCAAGCCTTCTCGGGAAAAGAAAAGGTAGTTCCGATTGGTCAAAGATTTCAAATATTGTGTAATTCTTTACAGACATACATGTAATATTAAGCTCCATGATTATTTACATCAGTGTCAAACGAAATTAATAAGGGTTACAAACCCTAATTTAGAATGATATGGTTTTCTTCAGGCTGTTATCTTATAACTTCCCCGTGGTCGAGGGGTTACATGCTCGTTTATGAAGAGAGATGTCCTGAGTTCAAATCCAAGTTAAGGCAACTCCTGTTTTTTTTTGGGGGGGGGGGGGGGGGGGGGGGTTTGGGTTTTTTTTTTAATTGTTTAAGCCAAATAAACAATGAATTACATATCAGTGTTGCACTAAGCCTTCTAGCCAATTTACTACAGCTTACAATCTCACAGCCTTCACCTTTCTGACATTCTGAGACCCAAACAAATTCAGCGCCTTCTATGATTTGATTTAATTAAACATGACTATGATATTGCAAAATTGTACCTAATGACTTGCTTATTATTAACAAAATATAAATATATGTAAATTGTTATCAAGTATAATGATACTTTCCAGCGATTTAGGTCATGTCCTTGTTTAATTTTCAGGATGAAGCAAAAAGACATACCACTTAAACTAAAAGAAATAAAAAAAAAACAACAATAAAGAACAATAAACAGAGCATTATATAACAACATTTTTTTCTATAGAGCGCAACTACCTGATTCTTTGAAGGTCGAAGTGTTTAACATACCCTAGGTGATTTTAAATACATGTAGGACAATTACATGGAGGTTGTAAATGTTAAGCGTGATCTCTTGAAATATAGTGCACAAATACATATAAACATTAAAAGTAAGCACTATGATACATTGCAAAACAGGTCCCTGGGTTCTCGTTTAGATTAATAAAATGTATAACTGTGAAAAAAATCACTCACATTATAAATGAAATTAAATTTTAATATATTTTATTTTAGAATTATTACATAGACAGAAATTGTGTGTGTACCGTATCTTTTGAAATAACAGTGTGTTCCGTATCATTTCAACATAACTTTATGAAAATATGCTAAATCATCACTGCGTTCACTCGATACATTGGACATAGTTTAATATATCAGATTTAACATGTATTTTTCTATTAAAAAGTGTCAAAAAACATATGATTGCTAGAAATTGCTTGTTATGACAAATGAGTGTGTACCGTTCCCTCGGCCAGGCTATGAAAAGAAAACTGTACTCGAATGTTCTCAAAAACCATTCAGGGGTTTTCAGAATTTTGATATACCGTGGATAGCTGATATAATTACGGGTACTCTGCGCCTTATCTGATCAAAATCGGTTGAGTAATAAATAAGTTATGAATAAAAAACATACCTGAATCGGGTGAAAAATCGGCGTGTTCCGTACCCGAAAAGTCACGTGGTATGGCCACATTGCTAAGTAGTAAAATGGTCAGACACGTGGTAAAAAAGGGTGGGGTAGGGTAACATTTTTATACAGATTTCATAAATTTTAAGTAGAAACCATAATTTTGCTTATGTGGATTGTTAGCTAAATGGTACTATTTGTTTCTTGCCAAAAATTAATGGGAAAACATTTTTCATTAGAATGTTATTGCAGATTATTTAAAGGTTCCTCATTTCTAAAAAAAAAAAAGGCCTTCATAACATCCTAGCTCGAGTACAGAAAAGTGGCCATAACTTGATTTCCGTACGGTAAACTTTGTTTAAATTTTGCATACATGTGTACTTTAAGGTATACATCTGACCTATGATGTCAATTTTTTAGTTCCTGATAGTGCCCATTAGGGTCCTTATACCTTAAATTGGATCGTTTGTAAAAAATGTTTGGCAATTTTGGAAAAGAGTCACTTATTAAACAGAAGTCAAATATCATCTATTTGTGTGATTTTTATAGAGAGAGCCAGTGCAAAAAAAAATAATGAAAGTTGCAACAACTATGTAAAATGCAGTGTTTTATAAAAAAAGGAAGTGGCTAGCCAAAAGTTCTAGCCGTACGTGAGTCACGTACGACTAGCCTGGATACACTGTATTGGCTAGCCGTTCGGCACTTTTCAAAAATATATGGAAGTCGAAAATGCATATGTTATTTTGTGTCTTTAAACAACGATTTTAATTAAACTAGTTTGTTCACTTTAGTAAAGATGCTCCGCAATTTTGCACACAAAAAAAATGAATATGAGTAAGCGTTCACGGTTGTATAATCTATCTTGTCAAAGTTGCATGTTATAACGTCCTTAATTTCCATGCTTATTATTTGTATGAAAGATGGATTGTTAAATCTGTTAATTAAGCACATGGATCGAATAACTAATGATCGGAGGGGAATAAATAAATAAATTAAAAGAATATTAGAAAAAAAGGTGAAAAGGAAAAATAATTTAATAATGCAAACTTTCCTTAATGATGGACGATGGACAAACTTCTACATACCGAGGTAATTGACGCATTTATCAGAGCCCAACAACAATTATTTTCGGTGTTTTTTTTTTTTTTTTTTTTTGTTTTTTCAAATTAAAATTAAACTTAATCTGGGACATACGATAAGTATATCGTATATCCCAGACTTAATGAAACAAAAAAGGATTTTATTAAATTTTGTAAACTATTTCAATTGTTGTTATTTAACTGCAAACCAAACCTATTTTTTTGAGATGACAAAGTACATTCTTTACTGTAGTCAACGCGTCGATTAATCTCTAAAAAGTAGACATTCTTGACTAAAATCCTCGCTTTAAGTCATAATTAACATATGCACTTTCGCCTTCCATATATTTTTGAAAAGTGCCGTACGGCTAGCCAATAAAGTGTGTCCTGGCTAGTCGTACGTGACTCACGTACGGCTAGAACTTTTGGCTAGGCCATCCTTAAAAAAATGTTTGTTTGCAGTAACCCGACCCAAAATTTTCAAGGTGGGTAGGTAGGTCGATTTTTTTTTTTTTTTTTTTATTGAACTGTACTCCCAAATAAACATGGAATTTCAAAATGCTGGACAATATTTGCTTTGATAATCTGGTAACAATTAATAAATTGATAACTGATTCTAATTTAATAAGCACTACATTTCATTTCTTCTTTTAAGCTTTAAAAGAACGAAAACAAAACACTTAGGCATAATTTTCTGATTCAAAAAAAAATTATTTTTATCCAGACCATGAAAAAACATTTGAGTAGGGGCAAATTTTGTGAGTAGGTTGCGTTACTGCAAACGAACATTTTTTTAATGATGGCCCTACTGTAGCCACTTCCTAAAAAAATCGTTTATTTCCGTGAGAATACCTTTATTAAATTATAAGGTTGAGTGTCACTGTAACAATATACCAGACGTAGTCATTGACAAATTACAGCACTAATTGAAACTAAATCTATAAGTATTAAACCTTTGTTACCTGATAATCTAGTGAAACAAGTTCTTAAAACTTTTCAGTGCAAATGACGATCATAAATCAAAGGGGAGTAACTACGCAGTGATCTTCCCTTATCAGTACAGAAGGTCATTCGCTAGGTAAGAGGACACTAAATCCGTCTATATTTAATTAGAGTGTTTTTATATTTTTGCTTATAAACGCTTTTAGAGCTTAAGTTGCACTGTTATAAAATTGCCAACATTAAATAAAATTTATCTTATACAGTGTAGCAATAGGAAGTTGCTTGACGTACGGGACGGGCCCATAAGGCTATCCAAAATCTCCAGCCATACATGAGTCACACCATGGCTAGCCAGGACATATACTGTATTGTCTAGCATCACAATGCCATAGCAATGAACAACATTGAATAAACATTCATTTTATCATAAGGTAAAGATTAAATTGTGTGACTGGAAAACGCCTATTGTTCTTTAAAGAAATCAATTGACATACAGCTATCTTAAATAAGAGAATTACATACAATACTAGTATAACTATGTCAGAGTTTAACATAATATTTTAAATGTTACTTATTTGTATTATCTGAGGCTGACTCATTAATATTTGTTGGCATATTTTGGCATATAATTAAAATACTGATTTACAAAAGAAAGTGTGTTGCAAAATAAGTTACAAAACATTGATATTATATGATAAGAGTGAAAGATGAAGAAAGGGATTTCATTTAAATTTGTATTCCCTTTAATATTCATAACTGGTGTTTAAGAACACCAAACATAGACAATCATTTTCAACTAACGTTAATTTTTATGAAATGTTTCTGGTTGTTAGAGACGGACAATCTCACACAACAGATCATTTATCAAAAGTTATAAGTAATAAAACAATCAAATAGCAGTAAACAAATATATATTTTGAATATATAATTATATATATTATGGCCATATATAAAAAAAATTCAATTCTCATTTAAATATGTATTTTATCAAATATATCTTGTGTTCAATGATGATTGAGAATTTGAGATTTATACTTTTTCAATGAAATGTTTCAGTTTGCTAGATACTGACATAGTGTTATAATGTGTGAGCATAATAAATGTCTATATAATAATTATTTTTTGAGAAATTACCATGAAAGCCAAGAATCAAAGTATCAATCACCGTGTACATCACAATTTTTTTTTGTAATTTACACCAGAGACATTAAAATACATTATGTACTTATATATATGTCTCTGTTTACACCATTAATAGTTGAAAATTATATTCTCCGTTATAATATTGATAAGCTATCTAGCTTAACAAAATCATTTTTTATTGTTTGAAATTTCTTGTATTTGAATATGACGGTTCCCTGTAGGTTTTGAATTGTTGGTGAATCCTTAAATTTTTGTTCATCATTGTTAAGTGATTATGTAAACAAGAGTCACCGCCGGGCGTAGGCAATTATACTGTTCGACTTTTTACTTTTTCTAAAAGCGAACAAAGAAATGTTTGAACAAATCTTTAACATTTCCTTTTTATAAATTTCATCGGTCTGTCTTGTCACACTAGTTTTGTCTATATATTTTGAATATATGCATTTACATTATACGCATTTTTATATATAAATGCTTATAATATAAATTTATATATATTCACAATAGAAAAAATATAATTTTAGTAATAGAATTTATGCTTTCGATGGTATATTGTATAAGATCAGTTTTATTTCATGTCGGCAATTTTACAACAGTACAACATAAGCTCTAAAGCGTTTATAAGCAAAAATATTTTAATTGAACTATAGGCGGATTTAGTGTCCTCGTACCTAGCGAATGACCTTCTGTACTGATAAGGGAAGATCACTGCGTCGTTACTCCCCTTTGATTTATGATCGTCATTTGCACTGAAAAGTTTTAAGAACTTGTTTCACTAGATTATCAGGTAACAAAGGTTTAATACTTATAGATTTAGTTTTATTTAATGCTGTAATTTGTCCATGACTACGTCTGGTACATTGTTACAGTGACACGCAACCTTATTTAATAAAGGTATTCTCACGAAAAGTAAACGATTTTTTTATAAAACACTTCTTTTTAGTTTTTACATGGTTATTGTTGGCATGCAACGTTTATTATTTTTGCACTGGCTCTCTCTCCCTCTCTCTCCTCACTGCGTACAGTAGGGGAAGGCTTTTTATCTTTTACAGATATCAGGTAAGTAAGTAATTATATTTACTTCGTCTCAAATAAGTAATCTATTATTAACTTGGGCTCAATTCATATGTAAATAAGGCACCATCTCAAAGCTCTTAAGTAATTATTGTAGGCCAGCCCGGGGTTCTATGATATCACGGTACTTGACGTTTATTAGAAAATATTTCAATATAAAAATCACACACAGACATGGATGAAATTTGTGTTCTGTTTAATAAGTGACTCTTTTCTAAAACTGCCAAACATTTATTACAAAAGATCCAATTTAAATGTTAGTTTATAAACTATTTAATAAAAGGTATGCTAGTGGCAAAGGTAAAACAAATAAGGTACATAAATGATTATGTCAAATGTGGTTGCTAGCTTTGACTCTAAACTGGGACAGAAAGATACATAACTCTGAAGATTCTTCAGGTAAACTTCTTCAACCAAAAGAACTAAAAAAGTTTGTTTTTCTGGTGTTCACTTTATGGGCTCAATATGACTTTCAGTCATGCAATCACTGGAAACATCTAAAGAACTGTTTCAAAGAGAGGACACATGATGTCTTCATCTGTCCATGTCATAGCACTGAAATACTGAG